>NW_022883607.1:0-70760 GCF_011952255.1 Bombus vosnesenskii
GATCCTGAAAATTCCTTAGAACGTAAAAAGTATAAAATGTTACTGTGCATTTCAAGATTAAATGCACTGTAATTTAGAAACAGTTATGAAGCGGAAGCAAATAATTTATTCAGAATAAGAATTCTACGTAATCATGTTAAAAAAAAAAACGTACTTATAACGCGTTTAAACTCCAAATATGTAAAGACAATAAGGGAAAAAAATTAAACGAAGAATCATATCTTTGTAAATTCACACAAGATTTTATCCAAAAAAATTAAGATTTTTTGAAGAACGTACAAGAACAATAAAAAAAGGATGTTAAATACAAAAATAGATTAAAATTTAGATTATGAAATATAAAAAAAATGATATTGCATAATTTACAATTATTTTCGATAGCTTACGTCAGTATGTTGGAGTGTAAACTATAAAATATTCAAAAACTGATACCATTTAGACATAATTTAGAAAAACAATAAATTGCGGAAACCGATAGTTAAAACTCGATACGATCGATACTCCAAAACTCTAATCCTAATAATTACTCAGCAATAATAACCGATAATTCATGTTGATTAATGTTTGAACTCCGTTTTTTTTCTGTATGTGTATACAAATTTTGTACAGTTTGATAAAGCGAAATTAAATTATCATCTTTTTGTACTACTTCAAACATTGAGATTTGTCATCTTCAAGGTCGATCACACATAGTTTCAGATTGCGGAGTTGCAAGGATAATTAATTTTGCAATCGGTTTTCCTTTGATATAGATGTGAATACAAATAGCCATTGATTGACAATATACCGAAGCAATTCTAGTTTAATTTGAAGTCATCGATCCTTTGATATTTTTGGAAGAATAGTAAAAGTACAGAGAAAACAAGAAAAAATGGCGTTAACTAAAAGATAGCTCCAATGTATCTCATAAATATTATCTATATATCATTTGTAAGATGTAAGTGACCAAGATATCGAATTATACAAAAATTGTATGTAATGATTAATACTTGAACGTTACTTACATTTATGTACATGAAAATTTGATCTTTTATTAACTAAGTTATTGATCGACAAAATGACTTCCTACATAATTCTCCGCCTGAACTGAAATGCATATCTTTTTTTACGCAAGCCTTATGTGTAGCTAGCAACGAGCAAACAGATTAATTACTTTACACACGGTCGTATCTTGTTTGCTGTAGGCGAGTTCTCTCGTGTAATCAACGAAGTACTCAACTTTAAAGCGATAACAGAAGAACATTATTGTATCGATAAAAATCATGCTTTTTTCAAAGAAATATGTAACTCGTATTTTTTTAAAGCAACCCTCATAACGTATTGAATAAAATAATCATACATTTTTTTTGTTCAACATTTGTAAAATACGATATTATCAAGATCACCAAGGAGGTAATCTTCAATTCTTAATGAATATAATAAAAAACATAATTAATGATTGTTTGATGGTTTTATTATTATCTCTATAATACAAAAGCACAACATCGTGTCAACAGTTTATATAGTTCGTATGTTTCTGTAGGAATACACAAATAATAGTTCTCTATCACAATGTAATCTAAAGGGAAAACCTTAACTAAATGACAAAAATATCGGTAATAACTGGAACTAATGAATGTTAAAAGCAATCAGTATATTCCATACAAACTTCCATCAACACGATTCGTTCTTCATTCTCTCAACACACTAAGACCGTAATCTTTAAACGCTTATAAAACCATAAGCAATCGTGAAGTTTAGAATTCGCTAACTGGGCGTCTCTCAATCCAGTTTTTGATCTTGGGCAGAAGGAGGACCTTTTTCTCCAGCAGCTTCAGATTCTCGTAATTCTCGATCAGATCAGATTTGTACATAAAGTTCAAATAATCGAGCAGAGCAACGAATGTTAAATCAGCCCAAGAGAGAGTACCATCGTAGAAGTAGCCGTCATTTTCCTTCACTTGCTGGTCCAAACGTTCTAAAATGAACGGCAGCGTCTCTTCAGCAGCCTTGCGTTTTGCAGTTTTGACCTTCTCGTCCTCCTCATAGTGGAAGGCGGCAATTTCTGAAAATTTGTTTTCAGTTAAATACTATTCGCTAATGTTATACTAATTTGAATACAGTGTTGTGCGAAATTTAAATGATACTGAAGATAGAATTACAATCCTTTTTAATGCTTTGTCTTGTATTGTTGACATACGTGTATCGTTCGATTAAATCAAATATTAAATCGGATTTCAACTAATAAATACCTGAACAGATATGTACACTCTGTTATCAAGATTCTCATAAGATTTATGCAAAACAGCACTGGATACTCACTATGACGAATATCATGAATAGTATCAACAGTGGCATCAATATGAAGATTTGCCCAGTCAGTCTTTCCAGCTAAGTCATATTGTTTGGCTAAGTAACGGCAAATAGCTGTAGACTGAGCAACCTTCCTTCTATCAGCTACGAGCATAGGAAGCAGGCCATAAGGAGTCACTAAAAACATACAACTAATAGAATCAAAGATTCTATCGAACAAACAGATTATGATGCTTCTTAAATATCTAGCTTCCTGTTATCTGTTTTGGAAAGATATAATTTAATTTATTGATAATTTATCAGCAAACAAAGGGCATTGTCTCCTTAACAATACCTATTGTCCTCCCACATATCTTATAGAGCAATGGAGAGTAAACAATAATCTCTGTTATACTCTGCATAATTGTGTTCTACTTTATTTAGCTACTTTAGTTAAATTAGGAAAGATGAGATTTAAGAAACAGAACTTCTTTAAATTTTAAGCTTACAGGGCTTTATTTCTGGCCAGACGTCCTTTTTGATACGTTCATCTTCAAATGGAATACTAGCATGGCTGAAGAAGAACGGATTGGTTCTGCCAATGCCGTAACTGTGAAGTAAGTCAATTTATAGAGCGGCATCTTCCTGGAAGTATAATATATACAAAGTAAAAACAAAGAATCATTGATGACAAGAATTATATTATTACAAATTATGAAGTATAAGACAATTTAAGTAAAAAGCATCAACTACTAACTACTCGCATAGCTATTTGTATCTTTATATTTTAATATAGCTTAGATATAAAAAGAATATTATTTTTGGATGTAATAATGTATAAACTTGCGCCAAATATTATAACAAAATATTGCACTTTCTATTTAAGTAGGATAGACATATTACCGGCATTTATCTTTTTTCTATAGCAATGAAATTGTTTATAAAAAAGTTTATAAGAAAACTATCAATTAATGCAAACAACGCATTTCAAAATATTAATTACATTCGCACGATTCGTTATCTCTAGCATTTAATTTAACCATATGGTTCTATACACCCAAGACCCTCTAACAGTAATTTAGTACCATTACTAGTCGTATGTACAATGTATGTTTGTATACAACTTTCGTAACTACAAAACATTCAGCATGATTATATATTCTTCCAAACTTAAGAAACATTTTCTAATTGCATACTTAAATTTATCGATCAATTATGAACATATGATAACATTTATTTCTTTCAACTACTAATTTTCAAATCCTCTGCTGTTCCGTTAATTGAACGACGCGCCGACTTTTCGTACAAGTATCTTGTATCTTATCTGTATTATTTAGTTATCAATAAAGAAGAAACATTTTCTAATTGTATACTTAAATTTATCGATCAATTATGAACATGTAATAACATTTATTTCTTTCAACTACTAATTTTTAAATCATCTGCTGTTCGGTTAATTGAAGGATGTCGGCTTTCTGTAGAAGTATTTCATATTTATTATTTAATTATGAATAAGGAAAAACATACAAAATATAGTTTTTAAACGGTTTATTATTTATAAAGAGAAACTTTGATTCAGGATATATATACTATATATATACTATTTACTTACAATTTTTTTTTTAAGACTTCAAAGTCGAAACAAGCACAGGAAATTTCCAAGCCAGTTAACAGAAACTTGAATGAGACAAAAATAACCTTTAGATCTCTATATGTTCTTCTTCCCCCCTGTTGCTTCCACGTAACTCTTATCCTATTGGTGGAGCTGTGCTGATATGTGAAACTATGACTACATAAAAACATCCGGGAAGACTCATTGAATGATTTTATAGTTTAAGGTTAATAAATTTCCATAAATTAAAGTTGAAAATTTATGAGAACATGTTTTCTGTAACAAAACTTAGTAAAAACAAACTAGTAAGGTTTATAGATTCTTTAATGATTATGTATGTATTCATAAACTAGTTCGATAAACATCGTTCGATAAAACGTCGAACAACACACAACATTGAAGCGCGAAATTTCAAATTCAAGGAAAGATAAATAACAAATATTGCGAACAAATGATATTAAATTTACAATAATCTCATGTAAGAAAAAATAAAAGGGATAAAAGTAGTACAGAGGATAGAAAAATCTATAAAACTGGTGGCTGGGAAATAGAAAATATATAAATTTATGTTATTAGAGTTTAGTACTTCTGTCGATCAATGTGTTACGACCGTTCGCGGAGAGACGCAGTCGCAGTAGCGAGAGGCGTAAATTCTCGCTACGATTCGGTGAATCGACGCCGCGAAGTAGTCGTTCCCCTGTTTCGGTTAAGATAAGAGGTGGTTAAATGAATATGACACTGTATAGTAAGTTATATTTCACCGTTTATTCCAACAACTTATAACGAAGGCAGTTACGCTGGTGCGTATGTACGAGATTTTTTTTTTATTTATTTGTTGAAATTACAATTAATTCTCGCGTTGAGAATATGTACGAGATGAATGAGTGACTGATCTGTTGGTGTGTCCTACCCGGTGGAAGGATATTGACCGTTCGAAGGATGTGAAATCAGAACTGTCTTGGGAGACGATGCTGTTTCGGAGGAAAGCTAAGGATGGGTGTGTCTAGCGCACGGGACCATCGGATTTGTTGGTGACGATTTTAGTTAGGAGAGTGAAGGAAGTGGCTTCGTTGTTAATTGGTTAACGAAGGGTCTTAACCGCCCGCGAGAGAAAGTGGTTAGTGGGAGGAAAGTTGGAGCATACGTGAGAAAAATTAACTTTCCCTTGTCCAGTCGGGGTAGACAATAGTCTTTAGAAATTCTTCGGAAACAGACGTTTGTTTGGTTTGAAGGACCTTTTCTAGGAAATCTATGAGATTTATGGAAGGTACTTGAAACTATGGAGGATACGCTGCGAGTATACGGTGACATCTGGTTGCCATATTGCTCGCGGTGCGACGTAACAAAATGGAATAGAAAGATTATACCACAGACGAAATTATACTTTACACTTTATTATACTTTATACTTTATTATACTTTATACTTTATTATTACATTACATCAATTGACATCTTTGGAATTACAACGATTCGATACACATTTTAACGTTTTAAACGTTTTAACGTTTAACATTCTAACATTCAGTTAGAACTTTGTATTGATTAGAGATATTGTAACGACCAGAAATATCGATACATATATCAATACTTTTACCTCGAAATTCGTAGATTCGTACTCTTCATTGTCCATACAAATTGTGTCATATATGTCCAAACCAAATTTAATTTACGTGCATTAACGTTTTCAAATCCATTTTTTATTTTCAAAGAACATCATATTTGTACTCGGTATTGCCAGTAAGTATCATGAAGAGACGAAACGAGTATCTCGAGTTAAGTATTGTTTAAAATAGTATATAGACATCTAGATATAACATTCAATGATTTTTCCCTCACTTATTGTAAATTATTGATATTGTAAAATTATAATTGTAAAATTATATAGTAAATGATATTGTAAAATTAAATAGTAAATTCACACGATGTTCAAATAATTCGAAATAACGATAGACCAAAAGCTGTTTAAACGAGACACAAGAATTAATCGTGCATTTTATTAAAAAGTTAAGTACGAATAAAAGAAAGAAAATTTTCGAACTTTTTTCGAAAGAACATACATTTATTATACAACATACATACATTTATTATATATTGTGTTCTTTCAAACACAATAATACCTTCCATAAAGGAGCACAGCTCAGATGAGACTTTTTATAGTTAAACTTTTAACGTACTCATAGAAACGAAATTTTTTTTTTTAAATAGAACTGTTACATTTTACGACACGTATAACATCGAACATTTGCCAACGTAGCGATGCCAGCGTACATATATATATACTGGTGTACTGGTCATCTTTTTTCCACACGTTTTTAGCTTTTTAGCTGTTTGTGAATGGGCGCCTAATCAGCCAATCAGAAATGGCCGGTATTCTATGAATCCTTTTCTTCAATGCTCGAAGAGCTGGATATTTATCCAAAGCTGGTGCCCCAAACATATACTCGTAATTTTCAAGGGCCGCTGCAAATACGAAGTCCGCCCATGTCGTCTGAAAAAAGGTTTGTATACATTTATTTTGTACCTCCTCTATTAAACAATTTTTTTAATTTACCTTGAAAAATGTGAAAAATCGAACTCTTAACTACAGATCACTAGCTCTTTAGGAAGAATTTGGATTTTTATTTTATTGTCAGAATTTAATGGATAATTTTAGAAACTTCAACCTTTGGAGGTATTTGTTAATTAAAAATGACAAAACTGGTATTATGTAAAAAAGAGTAATCAATCAATGTCGAATGGAAATTAGACAGTTCTATAAAAATAATCCTTCTCACGATTCCATAACTTCATAGCTTAATTAAATACAATTCTTCGGCGATATAATTACAAATACATTTACAGGAATTGTGTAATATGATAAATATCTCGTTAAAGAAATTGAAATCGTAAACTCTAGATTCTAGTATTCTTTCACTTTCATGTTTCCTATGAGCCCTTCAATCGCTAAATATTTTGCAATGAAACACGTATTATTAAACATCATAATCATACTAAATTAATTTAATGTGACTATTTATTATTATTATATAATAACACAATGATGAAAGAAATAAACTGGTCAAGTAATCTAAGGAACGATAATACGTATCTATGTCAGTGACAGTGAGAAAAATTCAGATATCTGTACTTAAGTGATTACACTTATAAGTATCATTATATATTATATAAATATGATATTTCGAATGGTATCATTTATCACTCATTAAACAAGAGTGTCATATCCAGAGAAATGATCTTACATATCTTAATCTTTGCTTTGATTACGATAGTAATAATTTCTATCAAACTTGATGAGGAAGATACATGAATAATTATCTAAAAGCTGAAAATCTTGGCAAATTCATTTGTACATAAACTAACAGGAGTGAATTTTAAAGATACACTCTGCTCTCAACAATTAAAGCTGTCTTGTCGCAACAAAGTTTCAATAATTTTTTATGGACAACATGGCCCAGTTTGCACAAAGACTAAAAATTTTAACATTAAATTTGGATAAAAAATCTTACGGTAGAAGGAATGATATATCCTTTATTTTTGCCAATAATCTGGTCGAATTTAGTCAAGTAAAATGGTATTGTTTCGTTCAAAAGTTGATTCTTCCTCGCTTCCTTCTTTTCAGGATTCTCCTCCATGCGATAGTAGCAGATATCTGAAACGTATATGAAACCAACCGTTACGTTCATTTGTGTTTTTCCCCCTAAACGAAGAGAAAATAAGGTGTGAAAGAAGGAGTAGCCTCTCATAGTTCCTACAATTTCTTCATTCTCTTTGCTTTCTTCAATATTGCCTCAACAAGTTCCTGTGGTTCACGATACTTGAAATATATACAATGTTACCAGCGTGGAAATTGTCTTGGAAACTTGGAAAATCTTTCAAGAGGAACAACATTGCTAACTGAGATTCGAGAAAGGAAATGTAAGTAAATCCTTGCTTCTACGTAGAGCTTTTTTATTTACTTCTGACGAGTAAAGTACTGTTATTAAAATTTGATTAAAAGTACCAAGAATGTCGAGATATAAACAACCATTTGTGGAAAGGTCAGGAGAAGCAGAATTATCGAATAAACGTTATATAACTCTTAGTGATTAAGTAAGAGAAGAGAAACGAGAAAAAAGTCTTTTATCTAGGTCTTAATAAAGTATACTATATTTATCTCCATATCAAGAATAACAACAAGATATAAACAGTCTTCTAGAAATTGAGTAAATATTACATAATTACATCTTGAGCAATATTTTGCGTCTTAGCTTTTGCTTAATCATTATGATAATCTTAAATATCTGTAAATTCTTCACAGACTCTTTGCATCTTCTATACAGGTATCTTATGATCATGTGATAACACACAGGAAGAAAAAATAGAGGAAAAAACAGCGTAAAAAAAAGTTGCGTAGGAGTATCGTCGCACTACATCATTCGACAATTGATGCACGTCATGGCGATCGTCACGGTTTAAAGCAGGCCATCAAAAACACGTTTGTTATCGTACGGAAAAATCTGCGACGTTCCAGCTGTTCAGGTGCATCGAATTGTGAATCATCGGTGGTACGAAGCAAGGCGAGGGGCGTAAATAGAGAAAGAAGAGAAGAGAAGGATTCGCATAAATGATAAAATATAATCGTTCGTTCCTCGTCGATGGCGGATGGATGGCTTTAATCGTGGACGATATCGATACGATTATATTTTATACATTTGAAACAAATATAAAAGACGAGCAAAACCAGAGATACGATCGTTATGATATTATTCAATCGGTAGCCTATTTACCTCGTTTTTTGTTCACCTTCTCTGTCTAGTAATAATTTTTCGATTCGACTGGCGTGACGTTACGTTGGCGGTGTAGAAACACGATTTTAAACACCTGCGGATAGTTGCATGAGTTTCGAGCGATTCCATTCCCTTCGATTTATATTTATGCGATCAACGCGCGGATCGTTAACGCATTATGCAGACAGCAGATGTTACGTAATCACACATATCGTAATTGGAAATTAGTAACGTTATCGCATACCAGGATCTTCCTGTCTTTGATCATCGAGTAACACATATAGAGACAGGGATTTGCAAAGAATAAAAGTTGTAGAACGTTGAAAGGCGTTGAGAGAAACGTGATGTTATCCCGTTATTCGTTAACGCAACGCAGTTAAAAAAAATCCCGTAGGAAGATTACGATAATAGATAACCTGAGTCGAGTGTTTGTCGGGGGATCTAAAAGATTCTTTCGAGTTGAGCGTCTGAGATTGCAGAGAAGAAAATTTGGAAGCCATCGAATTCGTGATGTCGATAGAAATCTTCAGTTGGAATCGTTGTATCATAACGTAGTCTGCTTATTGTCGATAAGACTTTACTAAACTAAAAGTGACTACTGAAAGTTTCTATCCTCTAAATTCTATCTACGATTCTATAATCTAAAAACTGACTTTTGCAAACAAACTGTAACATTCGCTTAACGGAAAGACATACGTATCTTGTTTGTACTCGTCTTTTCACAATGAATTCTTGAACGTCTGTCTCTGTGGTGAGACAAATGCAAAGTCATCTCATCAGTTACTCACCTTGCTTCAAATCTCCAAGAGTATCGACGAGCTCGTCGCATATCATCGCATCCCATTCGTCCTTTCCCATTAGATCGTACTTCCTCGCCAAGTATCGCGCCACAGCGTTACTCTGCGCTACCGGTTTCCCGTCTATCTCCAGCACAGGCAGCTTTTTATAAGGCATTGCTAAGAACAAACATGGCTCATATGAACACTGTGTAGAGTTCGATAGGAAACGATCGATAGGAAATCACAACACAGCTTCCGAGGCCGTTGCGTTCTTGTGAATAGATGAATCGAAATCATTTCGGTTTTAATCAACATGACCTAGTAAAGAAATACAGAAATGTCTTCTTTCTCCTTTTTTTCTTTTCTTACGATTACGATGGACAGGGTATCGCGTGTTTTTGACTGTTGGGAAGAACCTAAAGTTTTTAAAATCAAGGATAAAAGATAATACCAGACACGGAAAAAATATTAGAAAATGTACACGGTTCTTGTAATGAAAATTGAAATGCAAGGAATATAAATCGAATGTCTCTTGCGAACGTAATTTTGTGTTTTACACCGACAGGATTGATTTACAGACTTACGTTGATTTTTTGTTTCTCTATCTGCAAGCGACATATAAGATTATATCGAAGACTATGCTGCGTAAAACTTTTATTATACTATTTACGATAGAAATGTCGCAACGGAAGATCGAATTTTATGTCTGCTTTGTTCTTTCGACTTTTTAGCTATGTTCTTGTTCATTTCCGAACTGATTTCAATTTTTTATCCTTTTTTTCCGACAAGTCCTAAAAAGTTTTTAAATTAACGAGAAACGTAGAAGTATTTTTGTATTCCTATTTTAAGTCACCTATTTACGGTTTTCTCAAAATATTCGAAATGCTTCGATTCATTGAAAACAATAAAGATTGCAACACAAAAATTCGAGAATCGTAAGTGAATTAAGTTGGTATTCGATAAACACGATATTACGGAAGCAAAACTTAATGAAAAGTTCGACTTTATTCCGTATGAAATTTTACTTTAAGTAAGTTTAGCCTGCACGTGAAACGAAAGTTTTATATACAGAAAAGTTTGAGTAAATGGCAGATATCTGAGAGTTGAACGATGAAAGTAAAAATCGATTCTTCACGCTTACAATCCTTGTATTCAGGCCAGAGTTCTTCGGGGATCCTCTCGTCGGTATACTCGATGCCAGTATATGCAAATATGTACCGTATATGTTCGGCACGACCACGGGCATTGAAGTAGATTAGTTTGTAGGTATGTTCGTCGCTCATTTTCCTTGCTCTGTCAACTTATCGAGAAAAATGTTACAATTAACTCGTGTAATTAACAGACTGTGTGCGTGTTTGTGTGTAGAGAGAACAATTTATTTATAGATGGAATAATTCGTATAATACGCAAAATAAATCATTTAGAAGGCTGGAATATATGTTTTTGAAACAATTAATTATGTCGAAAAATATTTCAAACGAGATATAATATTTAAAAAAAATAATAATTAAATGTATGTAAATGTATGTAATAATAGTTAAATGTATGTAAATGTAATAATTAAATGTAATTAGTTGTGAAAATAATAATAATAAAAAATAAATAAATGTAAAAAAAGATTTAAATGTAATTAGTTTCTTTTTACGCACGCGATATTATTGGCGATATATGAAGGTCAACTTTATTTTTTTAAATAGATATATTTATACATATATTTATAGATATAAATACATATATTATATAGATATAATAGTATATATAATATATATAAAAATATATATGTCGAGTCTGAATCTCCGAGTCCGAGCTCGTGGCGCCCTCCCGGGGAGGGCTCGCGGGAGGTAGCGGTTCTGCGTTGAAGTTCTCCATCGTCCGGTCGCGCGTGGGGTACCTTTATTGTCGATAGTTACATTAGTGACGAGGGCCTCAGGCTTGATAACGAATCCGTGACCAACGGGAGGACAGGTTCCCTTGCTCTAACTCACACGTGCACCACTCCCTGCTCGTAAGGCACTCGACTTCCTTCACCGATCAGCTCTCTAGCAAGACTGCTCGTCATCCCAACGACACCACCGAAACAAGACTCCGGTCGAGTGTCTCAGTACACACGATCCTCCGATCGACGTACGATTGCAATGTTTTTCTTCTCGCCGCGATGGACAGCGAGATGCGATGTGTCCCGGCATGTGGCAGTGAAAGCACAACGCTTTTGGTGGTGCAACCGGTCGGCTTTTGCTCCGGGCGTCGGGGGTCCTTCTTCGGTTCCCACTTCGCCCTCTTGCGGCATTCGAATGTCAGATGTCCGTAAATACCGCAGTGGCCACACCTGGTCCAGGGGGCGGGTGACCTGCCTCGTTTGTTTCCGGAGCTCGCTAATGACCTCCACGGCGGGGGCGTTGGCCACTCCGTGTATAGGAAGGGCTTCATTTCTCTTTGGAATTGTTTCACCGACGTGATGTCACTCGTGAGCGCTAGTCGTTTAAAACGTTCATCGCGCGAGGCCAGCAGATGGAGGGCGGTGGCGGCGAGTACCTCTTCCCTGGTTGAATTTCGCCACTTCGACCCCAGGAGGGTGATGATACGATTTCCGTACGCTCCTGGTGTTTCGCCGTCCCGCGGTAGTTCCTCCGCTACCTTGATTAGCGACGCGGCTGCTACTTCTTGGCCACCGAAGTGCGCGGCGAATTGTTCCTTAAAATCTGGCCAGGTGAGCTCGTCGCCGTTCATTATCTGCGTAAGCCAATACGCTGCCGGACCCCCTAGGGCACGGTTTAGGGCAGAATACAGTGCGCTGTTTTTCAGGGGGTGGTCCCTCATGAGCAGGCCGAGCTCGAGTCACATTCCGAGTCCGAGCTCGAGGCGCCCTCCCGGGCAGGGCTCGCGATTCCATGTTGGAGTTCTCCATCGTCCGGTCGCGGGTGGGGTACCTTTATTGTCGATAGTGACACTAGTGACGAGGGCCTCAGGCTTGATACACGATTGATACAGGATACACGAAATAATATAATTCTGACTAGGACAACATAAACGCAAGAAGTGTTGATATTGAAAAAAATATTTAATTTTGTATATAAATATTTTCATATTTAAAAAAGTTTCCGGAAGCAGGAAGATTTACAAACAAATAATATCATAAACCGAATGTTTCATGATCCTTTTCTAATTAGAGTGTGTGACAGCAGGTGAGAACGTTTCTTAAAAATATGACTTATTGCAATTACTTAATCGCAATTATAAACGATTAAGACCTTCTCACAACGAGGCAATCTATCCAAAGTATAAAACTCGTTATACTTGATGAGAAAACAAATCTCTACTTAGGTTTCATTTCGTTTCATCGCGTTCATAAAAAGTGAATTTGTATGAACACATCGTGCAATTTAGTAATTAGGACCGTTGATCTCGCTGCAACATAGATGGATAGAAAAAAGCCATTTAAAATGATACAACGTCGGGAAGACAATTATGAAAATTATAAATGGAACACAAGATAAAATTGTTTAAGATTAATTCTTCTTTTTTTTTTTTAATCACGAGTGTTTGCAAACGAAGTTTCAATCTGTTTACAATGATAGCAATGAGAGGAGGATGTCTATGAAAGTTATAAATGCGATATTGAATAACATTTCTACGAGTGGGTTTGTTTTTCGTTACAAATGTTTTTTAAACGAATCTGCAATCTGTTGGAAACTACGGAACAGTAACGGGACGACTGATAGGGAAATAAAAAAGATCGCGTTTTATTTGAACAGACAAATCTTTGAAATCTATTCGAAAGTCTATTTGAAATGGTACGAGCTCGAAAAGAACGGTGAATACTATAGAAGAAGGATTAATTAAAATTCTTATTAATCTGTACGCTTTGTATATTAAATACCTTGATCGATGCCAAGATAACAAATTATTATACAAAACAGTGAAGTATCCACGTCTGACATTAATATTGAGTATTACCATTACTGTAATTTAATTTTTAACCGATCCTGAAAATTCCTTAGAACGTAAAAAGTATAAAATGTTACTGTGCATTTCAAGATTAAATGCACCGTAATTTAGAAACAGTTATGAAGCGGAAACAAATAATTTATTCAGAATAAGAATTCTACGTAATCGTGTTAAAAAAAAAACGTACTTATAACGCGTTTAAAATCCAAAGATGTAAAGACAATAAGGGAAAAAAATTAAACGAAGAATCGTATTTTTTGTAAATTCACACAAGATTTTATCCAAAAAAAAAATTGGCCTGTACCAATATTTTTATTTGTCGTTACAAGTTACGAGTGTATTAAAAAATTGGCCACGAATGGACCAGAGATAAGAATTTATCAGACTTGCTCTCGTAAATTTCAAGACGTTGCATCGGATATTCTTGAAAATCTTTGGACAATGGCCTCGATATTTCGCAGCTTCTATCCTCGAAGCGGAAGAACTCGGCGTTAAAAGCGACAGAACTGGAGAAACCCGGTGACTGCGAGCCTTTCACGCTCTCGACAGATTTCTCATCCCTCGTAATCCTCCCGGTATCACCCAATTTCCACCCTCGTATTGCGATTTGTTGCTTCCAACGAGGCGATACCTTGTCTTGTGATTTCCTTTTTCGTCGCGTGAAACACGACCGAACACTTGTTCAAACACACAATTCATATTTATCTAACTCGACAAAACGCCGTGTCATTGAAACAATAGCATTCTTTGGCTTTTATGTAAATTCCAATAAATTATGATAATGTTCGTGGAGACATTATTGCCAGCTATTTTATCTGTCGTGATCCAAATTGATTTGTGGCTACGTATGTATGTATATATATATATATATTTGTATTTTCTTTTGTTCTTTCTTTTTAATTTATGTGATCTGAGAATTACATTTCTGAGAGTTCGGCGAAATTCGATGCTTTATTTTTATCAGTAGAATCTTCCTTGTCATTGTCAGAGCGCAGACGTTTACGCGTTTACGGAAAGGTTAAGGATACAAAAATACAGAAAAATGTAGAAAATATGCAAGAATATGTAAAATATCGAAAGTACAGTACTTCTAATAATACTTAGTAGCATGCTTACAAACAAATTTCTTTTGTATTTCTTGAAATTGCGTAAAGATTCGCGGTAATTATCGGATTTTTGTCCTCTTTTATCTGCTTTTTTTTTCGCAACTTATATGAGATATGAATTAATATTCAACGACGTGCGCTCTTTGCCACGAAATTAATTATCTCGCGTTAAGACTGCGGCAATTCTTACGTTTGATATTTCATTTAACGAACAGCCGCGCGTTCCTGAGTTTAAAAACCGCCACTCTGAACTTACGCTGAGAATAATATCAGGAAAAGCGAACGAGAGATGATTAGAAAGAAAATGCGAGGAGCAGTGAGGGGGATATTACTAGACTGCGCTTTTTTGTGCAAGTATAGCAGGATGTTTGGGAGTGTAAAATTTTAACGAATGCGTATAATATGAAAAAATATATGAACTATCCAAGGTATAGTTTTATTAAACTTACTTTTTATAATGCTTCGTAGGTAAAACAATTTTCTATCCAGATTCCACTTTCTCAATTATATTTTCAAAAATGCTCGATAAGGAGTACAATTTTCTACCCAGGTTGTACCTTTCTAATAATATCTCCCAAAATTCTTGATAGGTGAAACAATATTCCACCGACGATTTACTTTTTTAATTGTATCCCCAAAAATATGGCCCTGCTTAACGATTAGATATTATTATTTTTTTCGTTGTTACTTGATACGGCTAGCAATTAAATAGTGAGAATAAGAAGAATTGGAAGTGCCATTTTCGAAAAAGAATTTTGTTTTTCCTTGAAGAGGTTGTTTGTATGAAGGTTAATATCACTAAATATGAAGGGAAGTGTAATCATAATAATTCGTACAGTTTTTAACGTTTCATACGTGATATAGGTTGTGTATGATGTATGTTATACGATTAGTTCCCTAAATTAGACTGTGTGCACCATGTGCCAGCAAACTCCCTCCATCGTGCTTGAACATGTGCGTAGATAAATCTGCCTCAATTATCCCATCAGATAAGAAAATCTCTACTGACCTTCTTAAGCAAACTACATAATGGACTTACATATCTTCTCTTAAGATATAAAGAAGATATTTTTTTTATCGTTAATTAACAGATCTTTGAAACGATAGAATAGAGATATCGTAAAATTATATAAAGTATTATAATATGCGTAATAAATAAGTATCGTTATATTTTTCTAATAAATAACATTCCCATAAACAAACAATTTCTCATAAACAGTCGTTTCCCAGAAAACTTTAGTTTCGATACTGGCAACTTTATCTACTTCCGCTCTTCAATTATGAAGGATTAATCTTTACGAAACTTTTGGAACGGCTGAAGATTTCTCACGACGAAACGCGACGAATTCGATACAAACTACGCGGAAATAAAGACAGCTGCGATGGAGGATCGCGGGATTGATATTAATTAATTAATCTGTGGCAACCATTATATCGATTCGTTACGTTATTGCGACAGGCCACGCAACATTTTATTGCTTCTGTTTCTACAATTTAATTACAAAGTATTCAATTTCCCGTTATAAACAAGGAAAGGACTGCAAGTTTGTACAGCTTTTATCAAGATTACGTGCCATTGAACATATCGATTGATTGACTTCTCATGTTTCGTATTAATCGACATCCGATATAGCTATGGGACCTGGAATATTGAAATATTGGGAAGTCAGTTATATTCAGGTGTTCTATAGATTTGACGTATAAGCCTTGTAACATGTACTTCTTCATCAGACGTTTACGAGATACTGAACGATGGCTACGCTTGTAGTATCCAAAAATTTTACGTCGATTTATAATCGAAGATTCGATCAAACTATAGATAGATTTGAATATTCTACGAATTGAATTTAATATTAAGAATTTTAGTTGTATAGATCATCGACGAAAGTCTGTTACACGGACCCTTTCAACAGTTCTATACACACTTCTATTATATATTTTATTTTTTAAAAATAACGCTTTGGCATGATCAAGGATCGGAAGTATAAAAAATAATTGTGACAATTCGAGCAGTGAAAGCCTCTAGAGTAACATTATATTGGTCTCTATAGCGACATTGTGGTACCGTGTCATTTTCAAAGTTCTCAGAATTGGTACTGTATCCGATTTCAATGTTTAATATTCTTCCCGGTTCCTGGAAGAATTTCTTCAAAACTACGTTAACCCATGAAGAATCAACCAACAGTTTCTCATAATGCCGTTTTATCCACATCCTTTGAAACTCATGAAATTGTAGAATCCAGATAGAAAAAGTAGAGACGAGGTAAACGCGAAGCTCATCCTTGGAATTGCTTGTCGTGGTGATAATGTTAACAAATAGAATTCGATAACGCAAATTCATTGGGGAAAAGGTGACAGATGAAATTCGCTAACGCAACGTTGCCCGTTAATGGGCTAAGAATTACGCTCCATGGGATCGCTCACTGCATTCTTCGAAACGACCCTCGTAATCCATAGGCTCGTAAACGGCTTCCGTAACCGTAACGAATTTCAATCTTGTTTACGGATCTCTGACCGCTCGTTTCGAGGGTAACGAGGGGGTTGCGTGTTCACGTGCGTGCAACAGAAGGTGTTATCGTGATTGTAAGGCGTGCTGGAGCAGATAAGTCCAATATGCTCGCGGAAATCGTCGAGATTCATTGCCCGAAGCTGGCTGATAGTCGAAATTAACTTCGCCTCGTCCGATTTCCGCGTTCACATCGCTTTCACGATGGTTAGGCGTTTCTTCGTTCGTTTCTAACGCTGAGTTTTCCCGTGTCGCAGTCAACCCATATTTGGATGTGTGTACACGTTGCACAGAAAATGTGGTCGGGGGTTGAAACGCGGACAGAATGGAAAACGGACTATGGGAAACGCCGAGAAAGAGGCGTCGATGAGTTGAAGACACGTCGATGCTGAAGTACACGTGTATCTCGCGTCTTATAGCGAAGGAAGGATACGTGTGAAATTTTAAAAAATATTGGCTGGAAAATGTTCTAACGGACATTGAAGAAACGAATTTAAATTGTAAAAAGAAAAAGATGGTAGCCTAAAGACGTTCCGCTTTCTGTCCCATTACGGAAAACTGCAAAAGCTATGTATCTTGAGAACAGATAAAGTTAAGAAATGAAAAGGAAAAATTCGATTTACTATGTATTTTCGCTATATTTTATATTTACTGTATATTATCGGAATAGCCATCCCTGATTCAGAAAATCAATTACATATATCCCTTGGCGAGAGGGAGTGAGAATTAATCCGATTAATTGTAATGGTGGATCAGCTGGATCCTCATATTCTGAACGTCCAGAGACTCGCTAACTACGAAGCAACTGGTCTGTTTGTGACGCCTATCAATTGTTTGCTAGAGATTAATCTGCTGGTAAGCAGCGTCAAAATGCGACGATAACTAAACCGTCCGAAGATCGAATTATAGCAAATGAAACGCGTCTCTGCGCTAGTCTGACCGATTAACAGGGCCTATGGGGGTGGCTTTCAAATTTGCAAGCAAGGAATTACCGTGTAACGAGCAACTCGTATCGATTATTCAATGGGTTCATATGGAGGCGAATAGAAACTCGAACTCGAAACGTTTTCGACTCGACGCTGAGTATCGCGCTCATCCTTTAAATGCTACTTCAACATGGGCAAACGTTCATTTTGGTAATGTCGAGTTTTCTCATTGAATAATCTTCCGTTCGTCGATTTTACACGCTTAACCGACTAGATAAATTCGATGATTTTAAGCAACGTAATTAATGTAATTGATTAATTTTTCTTAAAGTGTGAACTATGGATGAAAGATTAGAAACCGTGACATTACAGAGTACAAAGTTAGAAATACAGGGGAACTTTATATTTTTCTTCACTGCTGATTAATTTCTTGCTGAACGTGCAGCGACTCGGGAAAACTGCCGTTGCCTGTTGCAAACTGATCGTAACGTACATAGATCAAGGAACATCACAAATTTCACTTGACTACTTACGTTCGTACAACGAAGAATCCACATAATACAGTACGGCTAATATATCACTATAGAAATCGGATGGTTATACATACGCAACAATTTGGAAGAGGATATTTGCTTTCGGGTTGGGAATATCAGGGAATAGAATTGTTATTATGCGAATGACTGACGTTGATTCAATGTAATTAGTTAGGAGTAGAATTACAGTAGAAAAGGCATCAATACGATGGAATTGCACAGTTATTGTAAAAAAACAAACGATACTACATAATATATTTAGGTATACAGAAACAGTGGCACTTCTGTATTGTCAATTATGATATAATTAAATGAGATAATACGAATAATTGTAAATGCTATCAAATTGTTAAATTTTAATAATTTCCAATTCATCTTCGTATCAAAGCAAATACGAACAATTTACAACGTTGCTAGTTATGACAATAAATTTCTATTTCTCGTGTCAGTAATTTCAAATGTCGTTGGTTGCAATCAAAAATCTGTCGGCGGAAAATTTTCACCCAAGCTCCGACAAATAAATGAAACATCGTATTATTCTCGGTCAATATCGAGTCACTTTCGAGATTACACGAATAAAATTTAAAAAACTTTTTTGATGAATTGCTCGTCGAGGCATCGTTCTGATGTCGATATCGCATTAAGCAACTCGAAGATCGAAGTCTTGGTAACGAGATTGTCGCGTCAAAGACGAAGCGAGGCCTATTACCCAGGCGATGATGGAAGCTATGCAACTATAAAGAATACTAGCGCCTTTTTCTACGATTTTATACGACTCGATGCCAGTCGAAGCTCTTGGAAAATATTGCAACAAAAAGTCAATATATAAAACAAAAAATAGGTTTTTCCTTAAAGCAATTTAATCACTGTCCACGCAACTTTTATTGTTCTCATCTAGAACCGAGCAAGAAAAATAACTATTTTATTTTTATACCTTCTCTATATTGAGATTGTAAAAATTTGTCTGTTTGAAATGCATTGGAAAATTTCGTCGAATTATAAAGTTACACCGTTGGTTGTCACCATAGAATCGATTTTAGAATGGATTTTAAAATAACGTAAGAACGATTTTAATGAAATTTTGAGAGTACATATGTACGTACATAGAGAAGCGAATGTAGTTCACACGCATTGCTACTAGGAATATTTGTGACCTACATAGGTTTCAGGGAAAATAAATGTCTGTTGCAAATAACACTAATTACAAATTCTATTTTTTCAAGCTTCGTGAAAACTCACATGAGAAGTTAACCTGTCGAGATTCAGCATTTTTATATAATACTATCTTGACAAGTACATTTTACAAACAAACGAATATTACTAATTCGATACGAATAATTAATTAATTTTTCAAGTTTCCACGAAGATCCATTGAAATATAATATCAAAAAATGATCTATTAACAATTTCAATTTTATTCGACGCTACTATAACCCTTCGCAATCGAGGGCTCCGCTAATAATATCAAATAAATTAAATAATTAATAAATTAAAAATTTAATAAATCAATAAATTAAAAATTTGTCCTTAACCTGTCAAATCATAATTATCTCACGTATTCTTGCAACGAACAGGTAAGATACAATCAGAAAAATAAACCGACGTATTGGCCGAAGATATATTACACTACCAAGCAAAATCGTATCGCACTGCGCGATGATAGTGAGTGAGTGAGTAGGTGATGAGTGATGCGGCTATGACTCTTCATTCTACGCATATATTTAACCAATTATACGAAAACACGTTCTTTCTACTGAAATTACTTGGAGTATCTGGTAATATGAATAAATGAAACCTTCGAATGCAAAGTATTAATATTATTAACGAAAATTAGAAATATAATTTATCAAACGGGATACGTGTATATAGTAAACCAAAGAATACAATGAATTATGCAATAACGACAGAAAAATTAACAGATATGACCAGATCTAATTGTTCAACCACTATACCCCTACATGTTCGAATCCTTGGGCGAACACCAGCAAACAGTTCGATCGATATTTTTCAACCTTCGAATTAGCTGTTATAACTAAAATATTTTCCATCGTTACAATGCATCCTGTCCCCAATTACATCGTTAATTTCGTTTCCGAGGTTCCGCTACAATACTTCGCAACGAGCAATTCAATAATTGAGACAACGACTCGCGTGATGCGCAGCAGTACGCTGGCCGTGAATCAATTGCATCGGATTACCTCGATTAATACGATTTTCTAGGACTACGCTGTAATGTCGAGTTAATTAATACGATAAAGTGCAATCGCGATCCAATGGAAACGCCTTCATTCTTACTTTTTCGCGCGATTTCACATCGGAGTCTAAGGAAAACGAGCTGCATCTTGCGGCATCTTGCGGAAAAACTGAAATTCATAGGACACAGGAAACCTGGTAAACAATAAATACGGCATGGTTCCACGATATGGACGCAAAATCAATGCTGGATGGCACGCTAATTCGATTGGCGGCTGGACAGGTCGAAGCATAGAGCTCAAAGTGTTTCCTCAAAGTGTTTCCGTTCCCTCATCCTCCCTTCAATAAATCTTGTTTCTCTCTCTCTCTCTCTTCCCCTCTCTGTCTCTTTCTCTTTCTCCTCCGAAAACTTGATCATCCGATTTGTGTAACGGAGTTTATTTTGTCTTTCTGTTAATAATCTGTTAATACCAATAAGTTGCCTAATCGCGACACTTCTCGAGAAAATTTCTTTTAATCGCAAGGCCGCATAATTTTGACGAAATCCATGTGAAAAGAGTGTCCGGAATTAGGATGAAAAATATGTTTATATTTCATACATGTATATGTTTCAAAATAGTTGCAATATAGAAATACCTTGTTTGTAAAGAAGGTTGACTCTATTGAGATTAATCGTTTGGTTTCTGAAGAGTTCAATGTGAATAAGGTTTTACGGTAAATTGAAAGATGTAAAAATACGTGCGAAAGTGTACAAATATGCAAAGTCTAGCAGCTATTAATAGTTCAGTAAGTAAAATAAATTTCTGTCTAGGTTCTTCTCCTTCGTCGCGCTCTATTAAAACATAAATTTAAATAAATATCAGCAGTGAGTGTAGCGATTTAGTCGATCGGATCTTAGAACGAAAAAACTTGTTTAAAAATGGAATCGATCAATTTAACTTCTCACTGGCTCACTTATCAGTGTTTATGTAACTCTTTCTCCCATTTCCTCTGCGTGAAACATGCAGCTTGGGAGTGTCGATTCGATAAAAAGTTGCGACTCTGAATATCCTTTGATCGTAAATTGAAGCATGAAAATATCATATATGTCGTATTTCGCTCTGAAACTGGATGAAAGAGGGAAATTGACTTGGTTCTTTCGCTGTTCCATTTTTTTCTTTTTTTCTATCTTTCGGCTATAGAATTACTCTGCCTATGGTGAAATTTGTAAAATTTAGTTGAATGTTACTAAGAGATACGCGATTTATCGATAGAAAGAAAGAAGAGAAATATTCACTCGTCGAAAGCTTAGTAGAACAACGTTTACTTCGCAGATGTAGAACATTTATTTCGGTTACCTATCGGTTGTATCGTTATCGACTTGCCAATCATGAAACGCAGACGCCACCGGCCAGTTTATTCAATAATAAATTATCTGACGCGTCGATTGATCACGAACACATGCTGTCCACGAAATTGAATTGTGTTCCAATCTCTGCATTATAATGTTTATATATATGTTTATGTTTATATATATGTTGAGTTTAGTCGTAAATATGGTTTAGTCGTAAAACAGAATTTTTACACTCAACTCGATTCGCGTAATGGAAATCATAAAATTAACAAAGGACAATTGCAGTTAGATTTAAGATTAGGTAAGTGGCGAATAATGGCTCGTATAATTGATTCTTCTCTCCTTCTTTGAGGATATCTTCGCCGTTCTATAGCTTCTTTATTGTTGCAAGTGTGTAACCTTATTTTGTATAAATTAGATCAGTAACGAGGATTTAAGACGAGGATTAATTTAACAATAGCATATGAATTCTTTTCATTGAGATTTTCACACGAGAAACTGATCAGCCTTGTGAAAAATATAAAATTAATATAAAATTCCTCGATTTAATTATTTAAGTATATAATTAATATTCAGCATGCTAAAAAACGAACGATCTATTCTTCCAAATTTGCAATTATCTATCGCAAAGAATTGTAAAAAGTCACAGGCTCCAAGGTAAATTTTCAAAAGCGTTTGTAATTGTTTTCTGTTATTTTTCTCTGTGCTTGAATTTATGAAGGTGATCAGCGTGGCTCCTGAGCAAATTAAGCTAACAGAATGAAATACTTTCAGTATACAATTTCAATATTTTAATATATGATTACAGAATTTCAATATTGAAATTTAAATTATTATTTAGTGTTATGCCGTAAATAATATCAATGATACTTATTACGTAAAGTACGAAATACAAATCAACGTATATTATTGAAACTCTAAAATTGAGTAACTATTGCTGTATCAAGAATACTAATTAAGAGTTAATCGCATGGATCTGCCTGAGTGACTAAGGAATTTTACAATAGAAGATTTTTAATCGAACTTCTCTTTCAAGCTGAGTTGACCGTGATTCAATTCACGAATATCGGAGAGGAAAAGTCGTAACAGTCTTACAGTTTCGATTCACTTTCATCTCTTTTCGAGGGGGTACTCGCGATTCGCGGCTGCTTCGAGAACTTCCTGCTGGTTCATCCATTGAACCTCATTCTTCGGCGTTCTTTCAATCCCTCGTCTTCCATAGACAAGTCGTAAATCTTTCGAAAACTATTAGCTTGTCCAAAAAGTTTCTTTCGTTTTATGAGGAAATAATAGACGCACAACGTTTTTTTGTTTTATATTATTTTGTCGAATTACGTACGATCCAATTTGTTCTGTTGAGATAAATTTCACAGACTTGGTTTTATGTTTGTACGAAGGTGCATCGTTGTAAAAGACACCCTTGCGAAAGAAAGACACTTTCCGGACAACCTAATACTTTCTCTGTTCGTAAAAATTCTGTTCTACGTTTATTTCGTTCTTTCATATTAAAGGAAAGCGATACTGATCGATAAGTTACTTGATACCGTTTAGTATGTGTAACTGGTTAAAGTATAGTACAACTGGTTCTTACGAGTTTCATAGCATTCAAATATTTAGTGTGTCTCATTAATCGTACTATAAAGGATAAGGTAAAATTTTCTACGTGAAGAAATAAATCGAAAATGTATAATTTTACAATGTACATTTTAAAATGTACAATTTTATCCTACGACGTTCTTCTTTTTGGAGAAGATAGATTTGAAATACTTTACGTCAGAAATTTATAAAGGTTATACGTTTGACAAAACCTGTTGCTTCGCTGAAAATAATACTTGGTAGGATATTCTGTCAGCCAATTTTTTTTAAGAATTTTTACGATTTTGTTGTCTCAGAGTCATAACTTTACAATGCTACAACTATACACAATTGCTTCATTACGATATATGGGATACTTGTATAATCAATTATAATCATGAAGATAAAGAGTAGTAAATGGTATAATTGAAAAACACGATTTTGTTAATGTAACTTTATCGAATAATGTTAAGAAATGACTAGAAGTGATATTAATAAGTACCTTTTAAAAATATCTGAAACGAAGATTAATGGAAATGCAGTATATATATCGAAATAAAAAATATTGAAAAGTCCTCTGAGCTGTCTTGTTATTTTATAAATTTTTATTATAGATACTATACGAATTTCCAGCTATGCGAATAATTTTCCCATTTAATTTAGGAAAAGTTTCATAAACTAAATATATTTCATTACGGTATATTTAACTCTATTTAATTGCATTTACCTATATTTAGCTATGTTTAATATAGAACACCTGCGTCCCATATATAATATAGTTTATATGTAAATATAATACAGCTTCATTGACGGTATCCAAAAATTTTTTTTTTTTAGGCACGGATTTGCTTGGTCTTTGATCAGAACGTCGGCTATTATACTCGATAAATTTTCATTATCCCTCGTGTCATCAATTTCGCGGCACGGAAATTCATCGTTGCTCGAACCACGCGAAAAATATCCAGGCCAAAGGAACGAACGAGAGAGAGAGAGAGAGAGAGAAGGGGGGGGGCAGGAGGAAATGGAAGAAGAAAAATGCGAGAGAAATAAAAGGGAGGAGACCGAAAAGAGAGCTGTTCGTATTAGGTCGGTGAGGTACGTATAGACGACTTTGAAGTGGGTACATGAATAAAAAATATGCCGCTAACACGCGTCGACCTATTTCGGCTTCTTTCTTCTTACTTTCTTGTAACCATGAATATTAAAACGCGCGTAGTTCGTGAAATGTTAAGGGCCAGTTATCGAGTAGAAATTTTTAAGGAATTAATCGATACATCGATTCTGTTTTATCTTTCGCTTTTCTTACGAATTTCAATAACTTTGAAGGAAAGCAATCTTTCGTTTATATTTAAATTTAATTAGAAGCATCGTAATTTAGACAAAAATTATGTTCCATTATGTAATATGGAAAAACGTGTAAAATATTCGAGGAATAGTACTCGATATAATATTATCCAGTGCTATTATCGAGTATTATTTAAATTATATCTATAAAAATATTAATTTGCATATTCAACCTACAGCATAAGCGATATACAAAAGTATTAGAATACAAAAACATTAAGGGATTAATAAACATGAAAGTTTATATTATGAAATAATTCATCTCTTCTAAGTGATGCTTTTAATATGTTATTAATCATGTCAAGTACTGTTTTATTATTATGTTATGAGATGTAAATGGTGGGTGGGAATGACAGGGGATGAATGGGACTATATCATTGAGCAGAACATTTTGATAAGTTACGACAAGAGGTATTTATAACTTCCAGCACTAAGTAATAGTACAGTAATGCATGGGAAAGATAAAATGATGAACATTGTATTTTTCTCATTGTACCTTAGAAGTTTGAACAGTGTTTATGATTTTTTTAAGTGACCAATATACGTAATCGACATATACAATTCAAAATTCTTTCTAAAATCTAAATGTAAGCACAAACACTTGCGTCTATCAAAAATGTCAAACTTCTGATGAAGATTCTTTCCACAAGTGAAACACAAGCGAGGAATTGAAACTTTCATTTCACTTTCCAATCCTAAACTTCACTTTTCATTCACTGCCAGAGCAACAAGTTCAGAGGATTCATTCATGCCTCGAAACAGTAGAAAGTAGGGGAAAAAGAGCGGGCACAAAGTGGGACAAAGGACACGTATAAATTAGAATATATTCATTTTGCTACGATTACTGCACAGAAAATAATCGATTCGAACTGACCAGCAGTCTCCTCGTATTTAAATTGCTACAATCAATCGGATCAAATAAAAAAGAATTGGACGAAGCTAAGGAAAGGACCGAAGACGCACAAAAATCAGAATAAATTTTATAATTATTCGATAGACAATGATCGAGCGAAACTCAACGTCGATGGTCTTGCGTATAAATTCAATAAAGGATGGACGATGCAAATTTATCAACAGTATCCTCGCATAAAAGTTCCTCACCTTTTTGACCAAGTAAGAAACCACGCGAAATGAAGAAAAGAAATTACACACAGAAATAAATTAGAATGATTTCTTGTAACTACATTTAGCGTCACGATGATTTCATAGAAGATATAGTGGATTTAAACTCACCGATGTCACCGAACTCAATGTCTTCACGTTGGAATTCCACCCTTTCGAGCAGGTTGGATGAACACTCGTATGGAGCGCAACTGGTACTGAGCTGTGGCGAAACTAAGGTCCCGGTGCTCCTCCTCCACCACTTGTTCGCTTGCCAGCAGTTTCCAGTTATGTCGAGCACGATGCGCAACCTCGAATATTTATGCAACCCTCCCCACCAGCAGGACGAGCTGTTCGAAACGAAAATTGTTTCAGGACTCGGAAGGTTTTCCCCTTCTCTTCCGACATTCACCTATCCGCGCTTCGGCTCGTTTCCTCCCCAGCCACCGACAAATCTTTTCTCATGCAAATAAACGAACGATTGGTATTTTGAACGCGGAACTCCCGTGGTTGGCTTAGTAGAGTTAAATATGGGAGGGACTTCAGGTTTGTTGACGTCAGGTACGTTCCTTGATGCGTGATGGTAATTTTAGACTGACGCAAATTGTTCTTCTTGGGCTGCTTGTTTTCGCAAATAAACTTTTATGATTGACGAAAGCGCAAAATGAGATTTCGGGGAAGGGGGAGGTCTGTAGAATTTTGAACATAATTGAAAAATGTAGGTATTTCATAATTTTATGGACAGGATGTATATGGAATGGATGTGGATGGTAACTGATGGTACAAGCGGAAAGGGGGTGAAAGAAGTCGAAAATATAGAATAAAAATTTTTTTCTTAATTTTTCCATCGAGACAACGATCTACAGTGAGATCCGTTATAACGAGATAAGATTCAAAGTTGATTTTCTCGAAAACAAAGCCTCTAACGAAAGATTTCTATTCTATATTTTCTTTTTTCGCGTAGAATCACCCCCTTTCCGCTTGTACCACCAGTTACCAACCACCCTGTATATTCGTACGTGAAGCTAGTCTAAAGTCTATTATTATAAATACTAAATGTACAGAAAATCGGTTAGGTGTTCGAACTGTAAGACATATCCAAGTAAAATCATATATCTAAAAAGACGAGATTCTATGTTTTTTGTTTCGAGGAAATAGGAATAATTTCTGAATTTCGCCACTGGTAATTAGTGGTACACAAAGTTGGTAAAAACAAATCAAACAGATGTTATATTCAAATACGATTGCTCACGTGCAGCGGATGCCTGGCAGCCGCAGTAGAGCGTGCCTGTCTATGGTCAGACGCGTGCAAACAGGCGGAAACACAAATTAACAGTAACAGCTTAATCTTAAATCTTCCTACACCTTAACACATCGTTACAATTCCACGTATTTGCCCTTTCGAGTTCTCATTTATTCTATTAAAAAGTTTCTTTAAAATTCTGATCACTGAATTAATTGATTATACATAATCTATAAAATTTAATTTTTTTTGTAACCATCAAAAAACACGATGTCTATGTTAAAATAGCGTTAGGCAAAAAACAGTTTCTGCGACCATTATCATCGTTATCATGCGAACACAGTCTCATGGTAATATACCTCTCGCATTTGCATAAAAAGGCATTTTTAATATTTATCTAATATTATAAATATTTATGATGAATTTCTTTTTTTTGCAGTAATCTGCTTCAGAAAACCTTACGTTACTTATTTATCAAAAATTCCTGATTTAAAGACGTGGTACTCCGTTACGAATATTCTTCGTTCACTCGACGAAATCCTTACACTTCCAAAATTATAAATCAGAGAATAAAAATATTTCATCTGTCGGAGATGAAAGAACACCGGAGCCTTTGGAACTTTGGATAACCCCGCAACATTGTAACCTAGAGTCTACTATAGCAGTAATTAAACAATTGTAGTTATTTAATCCGATTGTAATTGTTCAAGATTGGTGATAGTGAGCTCTGGCTCGAGGCGACAGTCTGTTGCCCAACGTAGCCGCGGCCAAGGGATGAACGCTTTGTTTAACGAAGGTATGGAGTAATCCTATAGCTCAAAAGCTTAAAATCCTATAGCTTAAAAGAAATATTCGTGGCGACACGTGACAGTAAATATTCCAACGGTTTTTGTCCCGTGGCTCGCCACGCGCAGACCCTATTCCTGGAGTAAGATAATTGCCAGATGTCGATGCGTCTCCACAGTACATGTTCAGCTAGCTCGAGGGCTCGTTATAAATCTTAAAATTTAGTCAACTAAAGTCCATCAAACAGACAAACAATCTTTGTCCCCACTACGGGAAAATAGGGGAGACCAATTTTTCAACGAGCGGCGTCTCCCACTAGCAACTTCCCCTCGAAAACAGCTAGCATCTCTTTCTAACCACCGGTATAGAGATTGACCAATTAGCGGCAACGACAATTTCCCTTACTTTCTGAACGGAGGCCTTTTCTCGACGAATCCGATCTCGTGTCCTTAGACACGCCCCAATATAGTTTTCCTCCGTGGTATCATCGGGACGGGAAAGTCATTCTCGCTCGCGATCTCATCGACTAAAGACTAACATCTTCGCGATCAGTGGTTATTTCACGTTTTAATCAGACTTAGACTTTGTGAGTACGTCCTTTTGTCATCCCGTTGGCCGCGGCTACGTTGGGCGACAGACTGTCGCCTCGAGCCAGAGCTCACTATCACCTATCTCGAACAATTACAATCGGATTGAATAACTACAATTGTTTAATTACTGTTTTAGTAGACTCTAGGTTACAATGTTGCGGGGTTATCCAAAGTTCCAAAGGCTCCGGTGTTCTTTTATCTCCGACAGGTGTTCTTTCATCTCCGACACATCGATTTCCAATCTGTCTTGAATAGATCGATAAAATCGCGAAGGTGAATATTTTTATGGCCCACGAATATAATTCCAATCGAATTGCCTTGAATATTTGATCCGTCAATCGCGTGAAGGTACTTGTAACTCACGCTGGGATGATGCGCGTGAGCGAATTCATCATCACGCGAGATTCCCTCGCAACGCGTTTTCATGTAACGCTATATCCATCGCGTAAACGTGGCCACGTGAACAGGGGAAGGCGGCGAGTGTACGTTAAATATTATGCCGTAGTTGGGTTGGTTAATTGGTCAGAGCAAGCCAGTTAGTTTCATTACGTTATCTCCATCTTCGTGGGTTTCGCACAATGGAGGCCTCTTACAGTATCGGGGCCACTAGGCGTTCTAGAGCCTCTTTATCCGAACGAGACCGATTCTTCGATCGAATTCTGTCGTTCTCCATAGTTTCCTGCTTTCTTTTTCGTATTTTTCATATTTCGATGAGACATGGATTTTAGTAAATGATTTTTTTGACGTATTAGTATGACGTATTATGTAAATAATTTGGAATTTCTTATGTAAACTATAACTGGTGCATAAACACGTTGCGTAAACTTGGCTTAATTCCTGGTTTGTGATAATTCATATGTTCTAATTTTACCGATGAAAATTATATCATCCAGAAAATATGACATTCAAACGCTGATTTCAATGACTGCATCTTCCGAGATGACAGACAACCGTCTGTGTAACTTAAGAACATTTTTTTAGATATAGCGCGAGTTTGAGCTAATTCTGACTGCGAACTGAAGCAATTAGTTATACATATCGTAGCAAATATTTATTGTTTAATATCCACTATTACACTACACACTGTACGATGCGAACAATCGGATGAATTTCCAACTCAATAGCAGTATTGTTTAATCTTAAAGCTGATACAAACGTATTACACATATCGCTGACGTAGTCGACTGCATATGTGCATAGATGAAGTATTATGACAGAATTACCGATACGTATTATGCGAGGATAGGGAACACCATTGGAAATGTCATTGCATGTTATGAATAACATTATATTGCGACAAAGAAAAGGCATCTATAAGAAATGAGCAGAATTACACAAGCAAAAGCTACATAAATCTCAGATGTATCAAATAAATTCCTTAAAACATGTACGATGAATATATTACGAACACTCTTAAAAAAAGTTCTTTTCAATAAGCTTGAACGCATAATTTTTCGATTCTATTTCCCAGTCCCTCTCATATAACCTCTTTTCCAACATACAACTAAACTACTCAATCTTCCATTTCCTAGCCCGACTTGTAAACTGTTTCCCAGCTTCTCTGCAAGCCTCTCTTCCATCGTATAACCCTCTTCAGTCCTCTTTTTCGATCAGACTTTACTCGAATACAAAAATGCTTATCGTGACAACACATCGTTATACTATTCGCGTGAGAATCAAATTTGATCAAGGATATTTATGTAAATTTACACCTTCGTGTATCAAAGACATTATTTAGATGAGAGAAAAAAAGAAAAAATATGTCAAAAGGCAAAGTTTATACTTTAATGAATGATCAACGAAATAGATTGTAAGCAGAAATTTGTTTATTTACCAAATATTCTGGAACATTATAAAGAATACATTTTTGTATATTAGGAGCGTCTTACGGATTTTCTCGTTTCTAAATTTCCTATAGATGGAAACTCCACACTAATGTTCTATCTATGCACATTAATGTCTCAATGAAAATTAATATTTTTACATTGGGTAGGTATTAGGAGAGTATTAATTAAAGAAATGTTGAGGTTAACAAGAATAAATTATGCAAAAGATCGCTATGAAGAACGACATCTTTTTATGTAGCATCGAATCTATCGAAAAATAGAATATTTTTATGATGCAGTAGTGATTTTTATTCAAAGCTTCTCTAGTTTCTCAAAAATGCATAGAATGTACGTTGCATAACCATCTATCAACCACGCGTAATAAGTATATGGTAGATAGTAGCAACGACAATATGGAACAAGTTTACTATAGAAAATTAGATCTCCTCGTAGAGGATCGTGCGTTTTAAAAATCACAATGCTTTCGACATTCGTTGAATGTTCTCATCGAAAGCCTTTTCAACTGCCCGCGAACGTTTAAAAATCCACATAGTCTAATAATCGACTCGAGTCAGCGAATAACGAAGATCATAACTTTATCTTGCATTTTTCGATCGAAAAAAGAAAAGAAGCAAAGAAGGTGAACGTAACGAAAAAGAATAAAGAGGATAAGAAGCGCGTGCACGAGAATTACGCGAGCTTCGAAAGATCGTGGAGGGCATCGTTAATGACCCACTCTAAGTGGCGAAGAATTACACGCTGGCACGCTCTCCACGTACCCTGATCGAATGCAGGGCCTCTAAAATGCTGAACTACGTCCGCAAGTTTTGTTATCGTTGCCAGAGCGAGGTGACAGAGCTTTAGTGCAAGGATAGTCGGCGATGAGTGAAGTGGCAATCCTCTGCGCGGCCATTATTCTTCGGTAACGGCTAGGACCAGAAAGGATTTCGTTCGAATTCCTGTCGTGAGTACATTGCTTCATCGGTACATTGGATGGAATATTTCTAAAAACCGACGTTCCTACGCGTCGATTTCGGTTCCTTTCTCTCTGATGTCTCTACATCATTTACGCACGTAGCGAGTCTTCTGGATTTACAGTTTGTCCAAACTATTTCTCATTAAGAATCTCTAAAAAAGTGAATATGATATGGTGTCTTTCTCTCAAGACTATCGGTTTTCTTTATCCTCGATCGAGTCGTTAAAAGTTTGTCTTAGATATTTTATGCAAAGATTGTCAAGAGAAATGTTATCACATTTACTTGTAGGATTTTAGTATTCGAATTATGAAGGTTTAATATGTGTAAAAATATATGTACACATTTTAAAAACCTGTTAAGCTATAGCTACATCGAATTACTCCTAGTAATTTTTGTTTTGAAACGATAAATTTGTCAGTGGTAATTTTCTTCAGTTCGATAGAATTCTGATGTAAAAGTTTTCTAACAGAATACAAAGTCCTGAACTGACTTTCTCTTAAATTCTTGAATTTTATTACAAATGTTTGATCAATAGCGTAAATAATTATGATTGGAGCGATATAACGAAAACCGTAACAATTTTGCCAATTGTAATGTACAAACGAAAAATCGGTCTGTGTCATTTTAACAGATTTAGCAATCTTAGTGTTGAGAGGGTGGTTTTTCATTTCTTTGTTTTAGCGGGGTAAATATAAGAGAACTGTAAGTCGTTAGCTTAGTGGAAGCGCGTTTCGCAGAAATAATTAATGCATCTTTCATTCCATTGTATCAAACTGTGATTAATCGCGACGAAAGTGCAATTAAGATGTGTACCGGAGAAAAATCTGTTGTATTTAGTTGCGTGAATTCGAGTTAATCCGAGGCAGTGGAGAAATAATCTTATCGATAAATAACACATAATTTTGTCGTATATTTCATGCCAGGAAACCTTGTCGACTGAAAAATTGTGATTTTCGTAAGTGATAATAAATTTACCAAACAATTTGTTTGTTTCTGATTAGAAAACCGATCGACTTTAAATTCTGAGAGAACGTGTTTCACAAATGATGAAGAATTTTCGAAACAATAGTGGCAAAATCTTTAATTTGATCTCTCAATAAAAAAAAATCTGTACTCTCATTATGTTCTTAACTTCGATCGGTTCACACGAATTTAATCTAACAAATCGTTACTTGGTACTGAAATAAATCAAATTTAACATGCAATCTTATGATACAATATTTCAATTATTAATTTTTCATAGAGAGTTTTTCAACGTTTCTTAATTTGAAAACCTAAAGGAACAGTGAACAGATATCTTCAGTCCTATGTAATTCAAATAAAACACTACAAAATACATTGTTATGGACGCTTGGAAAATTCAAAACAAAGTCCTCCGCGTGAATAGAGATATAGCACACATAGGATTAATCTTTCAATAATTTTCTAATAATATTTACGTATATTCAAAAATATTTCTAACAAATATAATATTAGAAAATTGTCTACAATTCCAAGAATACATATTTCGCTGAAGATGGTCTCGCGTGAAAGAATTACCTGAATTTAAGTACAAAACAGAAACGAAAGAAAAATCTGCGACGGATCAAGTCTATTGTCCCAGCGAATGGAACTTGAAATCGAATTTGGATTGTTCGTCACGGACACGATTTCCAGGTAAATCGATACATTCTAAAAAGCAAGGAAGCCCGTGGGACGGGACAACAAAAATAAATTGAGAAGATTAATTGCAATTACCACATAGGTCGGGTTACACCATTGTTTGACCGACGTCCCTCCTGAACTTCGAAATTGGGTTGCATAATGCGGTCGAGGCACGAGCTTAACCCTGCATTGGGCTAAAATTTCATACATGCTCGTCAAAGAAAGCCTAGACGATGATAATTACCATTTTCAACTATGAAAATTATCACGGAAACTTAGAATTGCACAGCATTTCTGTCCATCTATTAACACGACGTAACATTTCTTCTTCTAGAAAGAAATTCAGAAGAAAAGATGATTGTGTCTAAAAAAAAAAAAAAATGAAAAATGAAAAACACGAGATTCAAGTTTACGATCATAGAGAGTTTTCACCGTAACGTTGCGTTTACACAATTTTTATGTATTATTTTGCTACTTGGTTCTTAATAAGTTAATCGATGCCGTGACCAAGGGCACTCGAGAAGCAGAGTCGCGAAAATTCGAGACGTAGAGATCGTGCGAGTCAACGAATTTCTCGAGAGAAAAGTTTATTCGCTCGAGAGGAGATAAACTCTTAAACAACATGTAATTTCTTTTCTCTTGTATTTTCCCAGCGTTTCGTTTACTTTCTCTCCCCTTTGATAAAAAGTTACGATAGTTGACATGGTTCAGCATTTTGAAACATTTGATTTTTAATTGACAAGTTTCTCGATCGAAGAATATTAAATGGAGAACCTTTTAATTGAAAAGACGTTGGGTTTTTAAAATCACTGAGGAGCTTGTTTCAACTTCTGCAACTTTTCGGTCGGGATAGATTTTTGGAAAGTAATTTTAATTGATACGCTTGTACTTCGCTTAGTATACTACACCACCTGGAATATTTTCAATGGGATTTTTTATTGCAAAAATTTATTAATATTGAGAAAACTTTATTCTGCAACTGCATTCTCTTATACAAATATTTCTTCTTCATTTGCTACCCACCTCATTCTACAAATATTTCTCCACGATAATTTTGTAGCTCACTCTCTCTCTTATAAATTTGTTCAAATAATTAATATACGCGGGCAGTAGTCAAACGAAATCCATCTGTCACTCCATTTGATTATTTTACAAATTTCCATTTAATATTAAGGGGACAAGTATTTAATTCGTTATTTTCACGATTTATGCTAAGGATCGCGCTACATCAAAACTTTCAGTTCGTAATGTACGTCAATTTTAATGTCATCTGAAGGTTGGAATTATTCTGTATTTCTATCTCATTTAAAATTTAAACTCCACTCTGTAGCATTAATTTGCAGCAGAGACAGCGAATGTATGTAGTAGTCATCTTATCCGTATGCTACAGCGTTCAACGAATTTGCAACTCGTTAATCTAAGCGACACGCAACAAGTATTTTGTTTTAGCAGCATTGCCATTCGTTTCAACTTCATCTGAACGAATGGAAAATCCACGTTCGATCAAAGGAAATATGGTGCGCGAGTTATTCAATTAATTGTCGTATTTATTGATAGTTTAATTAGTTTGCACATTTTCTTTATTTTCACCACAAATTCCGACCAGTTACAGCCTCCTGTTCTAATGTATTTGAAAAAATTAGTGGTTTTATATACAATTTATATACAATGATAAAATGAGAATATTTTAACGTTAATCGAACAAGCTTTCCTTTTAATCAGTAAAAATTATATCCTCGCGAAAAGTTATGACCATCGATATATTCTACCAATTCACGATATATTACGAGTCGTTAACGAATTAAAGAGCTCGTTTTCAAACATAAATCGTACAAAAATTGTTCATTAACCGAATTTGACGAATCGCCAGGCAATTTCTTTTAATTGAAAAAAAGAAACGTGAGGTCTTTTAATCCACCGAGAAGATTATTCGTACAGTTGTAAAATGTCGAATAGATAAAGATTGTACGCGTATTGTCTTAAGCTCTCATTAGCGTAGGTTGATTCGTGCAGTAAAAAAAAAGGAGGGGAAAATAACTTTACTAAATTCAACCAGGCAGCTTTCGTCGTATTAAAAGTTTTAGGGTTGTTTTATAATTATGAGCCGAGGTTTGCGACAACGCGACGCAGTTTACAATAGTTCGTCGCAGTTGACAATACTTCAGCAACGCGCAGAATAACAGACGATGAAGAATAGTGGTGCAAAAAAACGAATGATATATTATAACGCATGTTGTCATTGATCTGGAAACTCATTAAACGATAGGATTACGGCCATATTCGCGGATTGTATCCGCGACGGATATAAAACGACAAATTCCGTGGATAGGTTCGTTGTAACAACGTCGACCACTTGGACACAATACTCCTTGATTATCCGCGTGATTTTATTCGCGGGCGTGGAATTTCCACGAAAATTCGAAACTGTATGCCACGGTTTCGTAAACCGGTGTTCCATCGCGAAAGTGCTGGATGAAACTGAGTATACAACGTTCAATTCGCGCAATTCTCTTCAATTGACATCATTCCGCCCTATGTTGCATGACGTTTACGTCATGTTTCGAAGAATTTGACATAGGACGGCGCGAACACCATAAATTAATTGTTCGACAGGCGATCGATCGATTTTAAAGTAAGCTTAAACGCCGTTAGATGAACGGCGTCAAGTGAGTTGGCCGTCGTGTCGTCTGCCGGAAATCGAGCTGGCGACACCAGTTTCGCGCTTGTCACGCGCAAGTGTTAGATTGTTTTAAATGGCGCGACGCGGATGACACTTCTGTAATTGTTAAAATTGTTGATTCTTGTCTTTGAGATAACTGGCAAAGAATTGTAAAAGATAGCCTATTGTCAAGAGGAATTTCTCAGGAGTTCGATGGTTCGTTAAGAGGTTCAAGTTGTGCGATTTAGTATTGTTAAACACTGTATTGTGCAACTATTTGCACGTTCATAATGTATATTGATAAATCTAAATGGCGTGACGCGAACTATACTAAATGGCGTAATTGCTAAAATTGTTGGTTTTTGCCTTCGCGATAACTTTGAAAGCTTCCGTGAAAGATAGCGTATCGTCGAGGTCCGAAGTTTTTTCAGAAGTTCGCCGGTTTTTTTCAACTCGTATACTTTAGGATTTTTACGCGGCTTTATGCAACTATTTGGACTTTTATAATGTGTATTGATAAATTTAAACGTTGTGACGCGAATGGTATTAAATATGAGTGTTAAACTTGTTGATTCTTTCCTTTAACATAGCTTTAAAAAGCTTCTATAAAAGCAGGCGTATTGTCAAGGTTTCTCAAAAAATCGGAGTTTTGTTGAAGATTCAAACTGGTTTAGGATTCTAAAACATTGGATATTTCTATTTTGAAACATTTTATAGCCGCGTTTTACGTTTAAGATATACTGAATCTTCATTTATATTACAGATTGTATCATTATGCCGTTATACCTTTAAATTATAAGACCGTATCTTCAAGACTAATTATTAATCATCCTAGAATCTCAGGATTCGATCCTTCGACTTTTAAATTACGTTACGGTATTAAATCATATTACATGGTAATAAATTTTACCAACTTGTTGAAATAGCTTGTACTCTGCGCAAATCAAAATCGTATTATCACTAGATTGATATACAACTAAGTTACTGTATGTCATAGCAACTTTTCAAATCGATCGAAAATCAAAAACGATGCGGTTCGTATCGCGGCAAATAGTATGCCGTGTGTCACAAACATGAAGATCTTGTAGTCGACATTGAAAACTGTGATAAAATATATATTACGATATTTATATATTATTAATATTATAACATTACAAAGATATTCGTTGTTGCAATTTAATTACATTAGGGTTGAGTAAATTAAGCTCATTAAATGTCAGTATAAGAAGAGACAAAATTACATTTTAAATTAAGAACATCGATTTCAAAAATCTCTCGATATTTTTTATTTCTTTTTTTTTTTCTATTAAACATTATAGATCTTTAACTACAGCGCGTTGCAATGTAATATACTCGCGTTTAATAATTTTGCAGAACGATATCCTATGAATATTAAACCTTAATCGTTTCCTAGAATTAATTCAAATAAATCCAGGAAATCCCTCAGAGCCATTGATAATTGTCTTACCTAGTAGTAAGTACTTTAATTACGAAACATTACATTACATCGACGACTGTTAATGTGTTAACTGAATTATCGTTTATAGACTAGTAAATTAAGTCACCCTACATAGAAATACAAAATTAGATTTTACGTTGGAAGCATTGATTTTGGAATCTGTACTGGTCGATCTTATAATTCTACACCTGTACGAAATTCTGGCAACACTATATCAGAGAACGGAATGGCATACTCATGGGAATAAGGAAAAATACAGTTTAAATTATTAATATAAGAACTACTTCAAGTAAATTCAGATTTGCTTCTGAATAATCATGGTTTTTCCATGCTGAAAAATGATCGAGCAATATGAATAATAAAGAACCATTTCTTAGAATTAAATGAGTTTCTATATTTCATTTTCCTAATATAAAATTTTACCAAATACCGAAATTAATACACTTGGACCTAATTAACTAGTATGATATAATAAATACAATGTTATACTAAATAAATATATTACAATGCTAAGTGTATTTCGAAATTATTTCTTATTCCCTTTAACAAAATCCTTGCACCTATCATGTTTTTGCAACAGCCTGTATATACAAGGTGTCTCGTCTTGATCGAGCCAGGCAAATATCTCTTAAACCGTATATTATTCGAAAGAAGTGTTTCTTCGAAAAATACATAGCTTCGAGATCTCAAGGTGACCTTCGTTTATTCAAATGGATTTCTACATACATTTTTTTCATACGCTATTCGATGGATTTTTTAATTCCCGACAAACCAGTATTAGGGTACTTCAATGGAAAAATGATTAGTTCAAAAGGTATTCCAGCTTCAACCTTGTAAAACTTATCGCATGAAAGACAAGGAAAGATAACACAGCGCACTTACGTTTATATGTTTCTTGTCCTCCACACGCTCAATTTTAATGAAATTAACAATGAGATATCTTTTAAGCTAAGAATTTTCAGATACAACTACCTTGATACTTTTCCGTAGAGAACTAAAAAGTGCATCGGATGGTGTATGAAAGATAAAACGTATAATTCAATTGGAAGAAACAACGGTTATCTTAGAATCTCGTAAACGCTTCCACTTAGACAAATCCAATTGAACGTCGTAAGATGGGTCAATTGAAACCGTACAATTTTTTGTACGCTCTTTCTCGAATTACGTATAGTTTAGGATATATGTTTGCGTGGAACGATCAAAATGAGACACCATGTACATTAATACATTCCACATTCATTATCGCGAAATTGCGTTTCCCTTTGACTTTTTCGAGTTTCCGGGACGCGACAGCACGTTCCATTCAACCGCAATTCGCGTACTCGCTTACAATTAGTCAGGGTCGCGATATTCGCGAGTTCCACTCGCGCGATTAGTCATAATGGCTATTATTTTATTGTGTAACAGCTTTTTCCCTCGTTGCTTGCCAATCGAATTACCTGTTACCGAGAGGCACTACTCGACACGCCCGCGTCTTTAAACGTTAAATACCTTGAATATTAATGTCAGCGACGTCTGATATAGTGCATTTTACCGATGATGAAATCCACTCGATCACTAGGGAAAAACACGGCGTAACGAGGGCGTGTGTACACGAAACGTGGATCATTTGCTCCGCACGATCGATCATGCTAATGTAACGAATATAACAAATCGTTACGATAGCTTCTACTCTTGGAAGAAAGAATAGAAATACCAGCAGACACTGGGAAAATGACACATGTACAATCATTTCCAAGTAATCCGCATGTCTTGAAAACATTGACATTCTTTGTTTAAATAAAGCATGTAGGAGTCAATCTGACAAGCTGAACTGATCGATTTCGATGTTTCAAAAGTTTTTAATTTTACGTATCAAAATACGTAGATAGGGTTCATTTCGCAGAAACGGAACGATTAATTAACCTCGATAGAATTGGTCAGTTTTATTTCTATATCGTAGTTACTTTTTGTTTTATTACGCAAGAATAAAACAGTTATGTTAATCGTTTTGTTACGAAATACGTTAACTCTACGCTGAAATTTTATAAGACTTTACTCGAGTATAAATAGCCTTTTTATTACGAAAACTTTTGTATGGGAATGTAGATGCCGAAAAATGTCAGCTCGAAAATACAGAGGAAAGATTTATATATAAAATTCAGCATAAACCGGAAACGTCACTTCAAGATGCGTAAATGTGGCAATGTACCTTTCATCAAGATAGAAAAAGAGACGTCGAAATTATTAATAGACTAAATTAAGATAAATCTGTTGAATGGTTTAATGGAGACACAATGGAATACACAATAGAATTCTTACAGAAATACATAATAACAGAGTAGTGATACATCAACAGCTGTCACCAATCTCAGGTGTGCCTTATTACGTTGACCCTGGCCACGGATTAGCTAACACCTTGATGGTGACGTTATTAATCGATGTGGTTTTTACTTTCTGAATGATATACAGCATTATGTGACGTTTCCTATTTCAGCAGATTGACTTTCAACTGTAGAAAGAGAAAGGGAGAAAATGGGGAGTCATAAATTCTCGTATCATTAATAGAAGTCTAAATATCACGTGATAAGTTTTATATTAATTTCACATTTTATATCTCGGAAATATAAATGTCACAAAATCACACAAAACAAAAATGTTGTCAACGCAGACCCAAAACGTAAAATATTCGGCTTATCTTTTCAATTTAGTTTCCATCAAAGATAGATTACGGATTTTTATGCAAATTCATATCTTTACGAATATAACTGAAGGAATGGGACCTCGATGGATAATCATTTTTTCGATAGATATTATAACAAGTACTATAGTTCGAATTTATTCATATATTTTTGCTTATGTTTCGCGTTTAAGTCTCCCATAAGTGCATAAAAAGTTGCATACTAGTCAAAAATTGAATGGTCACACATTTTGGTCAAACTTGAGTTAAAAGTAAAATATGGTTCTACAATGTTTGTAAATTATTGCAGATATTGCAATCAAAAGGCGATTTAATATTAAACACAAGAAGCATATTAGGTGCTCGAAACTTGTGGCACAGCGTAGCTTAAAAACCCCTTTATCTCGACATGCGCTAAATGTGTTTCAGATCTTTACTCTCGGTTTCCATTCGATTAAAAACGTAGAATGAGAAACAAAACTCCAGAGAGTACAAACGTCCCTTCCATAGGATTCCACAGGAATCACCCCCATTCAACATACATAACATCCGTACGTACATCGATAAAAGTCCAGTATTTCTTTCCGATCGGAGAAAGCAAGCCATTCTCATGAGACTTAAAATTCGACATACTAAACTGATACACTCTCATAACTTTATCCTATTTGTAGATGATAATCTTCTTAATCGTAGCAACGTTAATGCATGAAAAGTAAATTAAATTAAGAAATAAATTCGCTCTGCCAAACGAGATGCAGCATGTCTAAATCAGAAGCATTGAAGATCTTCTTTATCTTCTCAAAGATATTAATCTGTATCAGCAATTATGATATCGTAAGCTACCTGTTTAATTCTAACATACGCTGTATCGTAGTATAGATACCGTTGTTTGAGTTTCTAACTTGCCTTATTGCATTCTACGCTTTGCTCTTTGTTACGTATTTTATTAATCGCGGTAGCTGCCTAATCCCGGACCATAAAAATCATGAAAACGATAAAGAAATAAATAAATAAGGAAGAACAGAGCATCGACTATTAGTAAAACCTACTCGACGATAGAAGCGCCTTTTCTTCGTTTCGCGGTGCCGCGAAAACGAAAGAAAAACCGCGGCCAACAGAGCGAAGATAAAGAATCGGAAGCCGGCGGCAGAATTAAGAGGAACGTCGTTGGCTGTTTACAGTGAATACCGGTCGCGATAAATCCAGCCTCCGGTACACTCGAAATTGCTTTTCGAGGGTCGCCTTGTAGCGGATGAAATTAAACAGGATCACTGTACGCTCGTAATAAAATCTCCAAGTTCCAGTGCGCTTCCGGGATGAAAGAATCGGCTGCCTCCGCGGTGCGACGCTATTCCCGGCCGTGCAAAAAGTTCCCTTGAAAGCGCGCACTCCTCGTAACGAGCTTTTGCTAATTTTTTTAATTAATTCAAGATCGAATAGGTATCGATTAGAATCGCGATCCACATTTACGCGTTTCGATGAAATACGAATTATTAACACGAAAACTCTTTCGTATGGGGTTTGAATAATATATAACGAGGTTTGAAACGAGCAGAATGTTTAATTGAAAAATTTAACTTACATTTTTACGAAGCGTCAAGACATTGTGAGATATATTTCGAAGGATTATATTTTGCTCAAATGTTTGCATTGATTTGCACAAATTATGCAACTATATTGTTACAATATGGAACGTATTATAATGAAACGTATATTGTTACAATAATGTAAGGTAAAACCAATCCATAAATTACAGTAATGAAATTTCATATTGAATATGTACGATATTGTAACTATACAAATTAATGAACAGTTTAACAGTTTAATTAATGAACATGATAAACAATTTAATAAATCACAACTGAAGACCTTAGTAAAATAGACGTGTAAGTGCAGTTATTCAAGAAGATGATAAAAACGCTCATACAATTCCAGTTTTAATAGCATGAAAGTATAACTGCACTTACACATTTCAGAAATATTAATTATCCTAGTACTATTGCTCTTTTAATATAACGTTTTTGAACACGTAACATTAAAATCACGAAATCTATCATGATGGATCTGCCACATTATGTTCAGTTATGTTTCCTGTACTTTTCACGGAAATTACTTAACGAAATAAGGTTCGACTACGTCTAAATTTAATCTTAATTCTTTTATTTTTTTAAATTTGCTAAAAATCTCGTGTTATTTTTAGCTCATTAGAAAGGTTTCGTATTATATTCATATATTTATACAAATTGGTGGGAGGATTTTAATTAACGATAGCCTGCGTCCATCGAGGCAAGTGGAATTAAATTTGATCTTGTAATGAAAGTTTGCCAGTTGCACTCTGTGTTTAAACGGTTCGAAGGTATTTAGTGTTTTTTGTAGAAAATCGAGAGCCGCAATGTTATACAGATTGTGAAGCTGTTCGCAAGAGATACGAAAAGTTATGAAGATGGCTCCTCGAAAGTTCCCATTAGCCTACTTAAACCAAGTGCATCGCCCTCAACGACAACGACACTTATACTCACCAGTCTCCACCAAAATATGCAAACTACCCCTATGAGAGGTATTTTTCTTTTCTTTTGATAAAAATAAAACTGTATAATAAGCGATACAGAACTTTGCAAGTATAATCACATAAAATCAAGCGGCGTTAGGTAAAACTTTTATAAACTTGTTATGAATATCGTAACTTTGATCTTCAAAATATAGTAAATTATACCATCAACCCTTAACGCATACCAAGATAGGACAAGAGATGTCTTCTTATCAAGAAGGCTATTAACATTCTCGAAAAACTGTACGATCTTTTTAATAGTTCCATCGATTAGCATTAATATATTCTTTTTTAGAAAAATATTATACAATATCGCGGTCAAAATAAAATTACGCTCTGACCAGAAATTATTAACAGTCACTGTGTACGCCATCATTTCGTAAAAGCGCGTTATAATCAAATTTTATTAAAAGGATAATACCGTTAAACAGCTTCGAGGCAAATACTAAAAGTATCGGATAAGCGTTTTATCATCCAGCAAAAATTCAACAAGAACGTACTGTAAAATGGTAAGAAACTTCTAAAATTCTTTAATACGTCAAGAAGTTGGCGTTCGAGTCTAAAGTGGAGATAAAAAAATGCTTGTTTTCACCGAAAAGGCGAAAGCTCAAGAGATCGTTTTAAGCGTCTTAAGAAAATTATAGCCCGTAAGCATGGAACGTTGAAAAAGTAAATTCGAAGAACAGAATATTATTTGGAGATTGTTTTATTGGGCATGCGCATAAAGGAGCGCAACCACCTTTCTATGAACGCTTTCTACATACGAAACGGTTGTGTGCTGAACAAACATCGGACCAATCTCGGTTCACTTCTTCCCTCGCGGCCTGCTTTCACGAATCTCCATCCCTGAAACCATCCTTTCATCCCTCGTGGTCGTGGGTTTTTCGACGCTTCTCTCGTGCGATTGAAAGTAAAGGGAGAGAAAAGAATTAGAGCGATGTTCATCGATTAGGGACGAAGGGTGAGAAAGCATACAACAGTGAAATAGCAAACAGAGAACTTTTTAGGCCTTTAGGCTTTTAGTCATTTTTGATAACGTTAGAATCCCAAGGAGAAGTGTAACTGGAAGTCCGCTTTACTGCGGAAGGCAGAATTATGAAATGTAAATAAATAAATAAAGTAACTTTAGAATCTTCAATTTTTAATGATTTAAAAATCTCTGATTTTTAATAATTTTAGGATCTTTAAGAGAAGATTAATCTTAATAATTTTGGAATCTCTGGACAATTTTCATAATTTCATTGATCGATTAAAATGATTTTTGATTCCAAAAATTAAAGTTTCGCCTGAAATTTATTTTTACGAATATCCATAGTTTTTAACAACAAAACACGAGATTCAGTATAAAATAATTTTTTTACCATCGCGCCGGTGTGAAATTTTAAGCATGGACACTGTGTACCTGGAAAATAAGTCGAATACAGAACGTAAAAACGCGTAAAATAGGGTTGAAGTAGAAAAAATGAGGTTTGTAGAATTGTAAAGTGCTGTACCGAGCAGGATTTTTTATTCAAACGAAGTACTTTGTGGTCGAAAGTTTTACGGATTCTAAAGCGATGAGAGCAACAGGTCCCCTACTAAATGTTTCATATTTTTAACTAATTGTTAAGAATTTCAAGCGGATGAGATAACCTCGTTAAAGACCGTAGAGAATTTTAAAGTTTGTCGTTTTGTATATAAAATCTGGTTATAGACGGTCTCTACTGATACCATCTTTCGGTTTAAATCTTCTTCTTTGCAAATCAATTAAAAATTCTTTCAAATAAAAACTATTTATACTTATGTAAATTATTATGAATTTATAAATATACTTAAATTTGTTGTGGCCAGACACGAAGGCCTAATGTAAAATAAATTGCCTTGCATAACTTACGTGTAATAACAGCTGGACAAATCTTTAATTCTGTGGTTGACGAGGAAAAAAACAAAAAATGTTTATCACGGAAAACGTATAAATATAAACTCGTTGATTCGATAAACGCAACAACGATGAGCCTTTGCGTTATTCTTATGCCAATACTATTGATCGAACTGAAAGAAGCTTTGAACACGTTGAATGCTAGCTTTACAGGGATTACCCGTGGCGCCATAATGAATTTTTTATTATGCGATAAATGTAACGGTGAAATATTATAGGTCTATCTTTCATGTATAAATAAATTTATTTTATATGTTTTATACTGTATTAATTTCGTCACGCCGTTGTAGTAACGATGGTGATAATGAACAATCGACATTTGTTCAAATTTTTTGATTTTATTTTTACCAATCTTGGTACTACGGTTACCGGTGACCTCCATGGCGGCACCGACAAGTTGAGTGTCGGTGACCGATGACCCCCGTGGCATGTGACATGCTAAAATGAACGCGGTTCCGATCAGTCCTTGAAAAACTGCGTGATTCTCGTTTACAATAACATCATGACAGAAAAGTAATTTCAGATATAAAATATCTCAAGTTTTACAGTTTAGGTGTTAGATGCTGTGAAAAATTGAAATAGAATAAAATTATCTAAAATATAATAACATAAGTCCAAACGAAACGTTTATGAGTCATTCGCGATTCGATGACGTTAACTAAGCATTACATGCTATTTCCAATGAAATTAAGACAAAGTACTGTATAATTAATTTTATCGTAAATTATGTATCCCATGAAACAATGGAACGAACTGTGAAACGCGAAAACTGGAAAATTTCAATCTTCTCCTTCCATCGTTTTTGGAAGCAGCAAAATCGTAATTCAGAATGGAAACATTGTAAACACGATATCATGTTCATAGAATTATCAATTCGAGTAGGTACATGATTTATTGTAACGTAAAACCGGACACTAACGATGATCGAGCATAATTCCCTTTCGCATAATTACTCGAGTGCTCTAATAAACGTTCACTAAATCAACCAAGGTTGCCCGTTCGATTGAAACGAAAAACCATTCGAATAAATAGTCTGAACGTTTAAAAAGCGGATCGAGAGGCAAGTTATATCAAGGTTTCCACGAAAAGAACCTACAAACATCGCTAATAATCGCTGAGAACGAATCACCAATCAAAGCTAACGCGTTTGCCGATCGTGTTACGATAATGACGCGCTACGTCAAACCATTTCGATCTTAGATTTAAGCGAAGTTTTTTCTTCCTCATCTTACATTCATCTATCGGTATATTGATTCTGGATAATGGAAAAGTCACGGAACTGCGACCAATAGAAACTTGTTAACACGTTGCGAGAATTCTTTTTGTTCTTTCGTCCTATTAGAAGTGGATCAGCGAGCATTGATCGATGAAATAAAGTAATAGATGCAGATGGAGTTTCACTGAAAGATCGTATAACACTGTCGTCTAGTTGATACTTCCATGGACCCAGTTTCGATGGATATACTTTGACGTAAAACGCGACTAATTACTTCCATCGAACCACGTTTGCCGTATCGTGCAACTATTTCCCTGGAACTGTTCCATTTATCGCCGGTACTCGTTAAGGAAACACTTCCTGTCCTTGGCTAACCCGGTCGTAGAATGCCTCCTGAATGCTCCGTGCTATTTTCAGAAATTCTAGGGAATTTGAGGTCACTTGTAATCGTTGTTCGTGACGTTACACGTCTAATACGTGATTCTTGTTTAGACACGGATTGATATAATGCAGCGATTTTCAATTTTTGTTCAACCTACCGCGCGTCTAAACTAATTATCCAGCAAAATTCTGCTAAAATTCTATTGAAATTCTGGTACGTTAAAAAATATATTATATTTGATTTAACATATGCCATATGCTGTATAGCTATCGTTATGTTTATTTTCTTGAACGCGTTCAATTTTTATATATATTGCTTTAAAAGATAGATTGAGATGTACGAGGTAATGTTTATTCTTTGTAATGTGTTATTATGTATTGGCACTGTTGGAGGAAAACACTCCACTCTTCCAGGAAAATTCTACGTCTGCTCTACTGTTTAGTTTTCCTGATTTTCGAACCTATTAAGCATTATCTATTACTAAATTAATTTGAAGGGCCTTCCAGACCAATAGCCTTTTCTGGAATATGCCTTGTGTAGATGGTGCAGCGAGATGTAAACAAACTGGATTTTTGGAATTATAAATACCATAGGCCCATGGCTTCGGGGCTCTATTGTAATGTCACGCTGTCAGCGTGCAGATCTGGATTAGCATACACTGAACTTATACCGTTATACTCGAATATATTTCTGTTACACATCAACAGAATACAGATAACCCCAACAGGTACAATTTTTCTCCAACGATGTTATTTAAATGGTTCATGTTGTTGACAATTTTTTAATCCGTGAAATTCCTGTTTTAACCATTTTAAAAGATTCAATTTATTTTACCTAGTTGGTCACCGATAACCACCGTGGCAACTAACGCGTTAACGGCGTGAAAAATTAAATTAAAGCAGAATCGTGAAAACACTGTAAATTCCCACCGACAAAAATTCAAAAATAAATGTACCAAACAAGTATCGGTCTTTTAAAATCAACGTCTAAAATACATGTACAAATCTCAAAAAGTAGTTTCCACGAATTTCTCCAGGAACTAATAGAAACAGCATCACTACGTCCCTTACAAAATCCAATCGATTCGAAACTCGTCAACTTTCAAAATCCACCTTAGATTCCCTTGGAAAACAAAAGCAAAAAAAAAAAAAATCATTTGTTTGAAGCAAATCAGCAAGGTTAGCCTGCGAAGGGAAACTCAAGATAAAGTGTTTCTCCCTAGTGGGAAGGTAAATTGTGACGACGGGCCTCCGGCCGCGTTAACGATGACACGTTCACATTTCCGGCACGCAACGTTTGCCTCTCACCTGATTACAACACTTCATCGTTCATCTTTGTTAATGTCTCCAGAAAAAGTTTTAATCGATTAATATTATTATTATTGTTGTTATTATTATTATTGTTGTCGTTGTTGCCGTTGTTGCCGTTGCTGCCGTTGTTGCCGTTGTTGCCGTTGTTGTCGTTGTTACTAGTATTGATATAATTTTGTAACGTCTCATGGAGAATCTTTTCGAGTGCCATGAAACATTACAGACGATGCACAGGACCCGAGCCTAAGATTTGTAGCCTTGATAACCGGCCTCATGAATTATTGATGAGACATTTGAATTCATTTGAATGGCACGGCACGAAATCGCGAAGAAATCTCCGAGTATCGACGAGAGGATATCATCGCCTGACCTATCGTCATCCTCGTGCGATTCGTGAACCTGCATCTCATTTTTCTCTGCTTCTTTATGCCAGTTAATGCCACTAAAACTGCCGCGTGATCGATTCTCTGCTAATTTTGGGGAAGAGTTTGCTTTTTCTTTGACTTTGGTCTTCGCTGAACTTGTTAGCGAATCTGTTTCGCTTTTAGTGGGCGTAAGAAATAATTTAAGTATGGAATTATTTGAATAATCCTTCAGTTGGGTATTATTTTAATAATTCTTCAGATAAGGTTATTTTAATGATTTTTTCAAGGGTTGGAATAATTTCAATATTTTCGTAAAAGACATTTTTCTATTTTAAAATCGTTGAACGTTATATAGAATATTTTATACGATCGCTGGCGATTCCTGAACTTGTACGCTATTTCCTTCTTCTTCTTTCTCTCGCGGATTACATCATTGGAACTTTCGTGAGATCGATTCCTCGCTATATGTTGACTCGTGTGTAACTTTTTCTTTATTCTTTCTAAACTTCGTTATTGAATCTTTTCCTGTCTTAATGAATATAAGAAGGAAGTTAAGTAATGTCAATAGAATTCTTGTATGAGAGATACCAATACATCCTGTTATTAGACTTTCATTATTTAGAAGAATGAAAAAAGAAAAAAATAACGTTAACTCAGAAAGAAGATATATCGATGTCTCAAGTTGTGTCATGTGCGATGATTCGAGAAATGAACAAATGTTATATAAATTACTTGAGCTAAGGAGGGCTGTATAATTCCAAAGATATTAAAAATCGTGATTTTCCTCAAACCGCCCTGCAATTATTATTTCACTTAAAAGCTAATTAAATTATACACGATAGTTATTACTAATACACGCGATCGCTCATGGTAATTATATCTTTCAAGTTACGACGAGATAAAAAATTGCTTCAATCTGATAGACTCTATTTAACCATTCGCAAGTTAATTAAAATATTTCCGCCAGGACTTGTTTACAATATCGATTGCAATAATTCCCCATGATCATGAAAAGGGAAAATCGCGTCTCTGTCTCACCTCCTGTTCCACGTGCGCGATCGTTTTCTTCACGACGTACCTGGAAAAAATCGTCGATACTACAAATAACTGATTTTTTTCCTCTTTCGTGTAATATCAATCCATGAGCCAGCTGAGCGTATCCAACTCGATATTTCCAAGGATACCTGGCTGAAAACGCATAGCAGTAGGGAATAAATGGAATTACAGTTATCGAAAATCGTAGAAAACAAGCCCGAAGAGCTATCTGACGTCCATCGGTGGAACCCACCGAGGAACGGTCGACAAACTACGGAAATGTGGTCAGTCGAAGCTTGCTTGATCAACAATAAGGGACAGGGCATGTCCTGAAAATTGATCATGGACGAAGGGGAAATAATTAATGTACAATATATCCAGTCCATATACAATGTATTAAAATTACATACGTCATGAGTAACGTCTAACTGTTAAAAATGTGATGGCAATATGGGGGAATATTTTTCGTAATTGACAGAAAAGCTGTAACCATTTAATCATCGTTTATATAGATTTCATAAAAAATTCAAATGTTCTATAATTAAGTAAATAAATTGCGATTAATACACGTTTAACATGATATCAACGTACATTTCGATCGAATAAAAGCAAACTAATTTTACTAGCTAAAAATGTGCTTAAGGTAAAGTTAGTCCTACTAAAAGTTAGTCACAGATTAAGATCATCGAATTTTATTGCATTCTAAATCACCTTATTTTGACGATTCGATATGCGTACGAAGAAACATGAATATAAACATACATACAAAGAGATATATGCTTATGTGCATGCATGTATGTACGTGTAAGTACCGTACATGTATGCACGTGTACCGTTCAACGGTACAGTCACCTGTTTTTATGCCGCAGATACAAGTAATTAACACCGTATGAGTTGTTATTCGCCTTCAAGACAGATTAATTACAATGCAACTTGTTCAGAACAATTTGGAGCAGTTATAGAATGTTGACATTTCGACCACACATGCACGCTGCTGTACAAGGAATTGCTTCATACGCGAGGAATTGCACTGTCCTCCTCGCGCGCACGGCTTCTCCGAATCTCTTTCATCCACAATAAATTATTTCCTTTTACAAACAAACCATCCATTTTAAAATCGTATTTAGCGTCGATTGTTTTTGATTGTTTTGCCAGGACAAGAAACGATACAATCAAGAATTCCTTCGTATACGGAAAAGAGGGTCATACGCGCACGCCATAGCTGTACATTTCTACGTCTTCCCTTTTTTACCGACGACTCACGTAATTGTTGCGTTCTAACGTTCTAAAATTGGACCAATCAACGATCCTTTAATTACTCGTCACGGAGACTTGGCAATTGTCTTCGACACGTGACTTTGCCAGGACAAAAATTATTCCATCAGAAATTCCAGATTCTACGGATAAGACGGACACGCGTAAGAACGTCGTTTCCGTCATCCTGGTAACTAATTACTGATTCTACCTTGTTCGTTAATTGCACGATTTCTCGAGATTCTCGAGAAAAGAAGAAGAAGAAAAAACGGAACAAGAAGTAAAGGAAAACGATTCATGCGCATACTACATAAAACTGATCGAATCATTTGAAAAATCCAAGCTGGCTCGAGGGGATTTTTTATCGAGAACGCCGGTGTAGTATCAACGTAGCGTCGCAGTAACGCAACGTTCAGCCATGCGACAGAAAAATGTATCACCATGAACACGAGCTTCTTTGCGTTTATGGACGAGATTCGTCTGACTGGCATTGAAGATGATCGATGCAACTCAATTACGGACCGAAGATACCTTCGCTTATTATTGCTTGTTATTACTTCTTACTTCGTAGCAAACGTTTCCTGAATTTGTTTCGCAATTATCAAGTTACCATCGCAGTACGGTGTGCGATGGACAAAAATAGAAATAGTCGCTGTTCGATTTTGATCTCATTACGCCGATATGATATCGTCAGCGCGTAAGTAAGTAATATTATAATTGTAAACAATAATCGTCCGCGGAAGCAATAGAGGATTGGTAAAAAGGGAGGATTAGTAAAATCGTTAGCACATCAAAGTCTAATCACTTGAAAATTAGCTCGTTCACTGTACGTTCTTGTTTGTTAGCTCTTGTTAAATAGCGTTTGTTACGACTTAAATATGAAGAATTTGAGCAAAGATACGTGCAATTTTAATTTCTAATTAGAAAATTTCTTCTCCCCTTCAAAGAGCAATTTGAAAAATATCGTTCAAACCACCTTACATTAATTTTGATCGTTCTGTGTCAAGAAGGTATCGTATCACAAAGTTACATGCTATGTAACTTTCGTTACAAACTGCTACATTCGATGTTCATTATTTTTTTAGTTGGATCTTTAGTTAAAATTAAAGTTACACGAAAAGTCTGTTCTTCGCCGAATGTCAGCGCAATATCTGAAGACACGGAAGGGAAGATAAATGATTTCTGCATGACGCTCACGATAAAGTGGTAGGATTTAATTACTTAAGCAACACTTCTCACACTGATGTGTGGTGATAAACAAAAAAGCAAATATTCAAAATGTTTCGAGTCAGGGAGATACCAACAAAAATTTTATAAACAGGCTTTTACTCGTCAGATCTCCTGATATCAAGCTGCAGAGAGACTGCACGTTATATGCGTCTTTTATCTTCGTCGCGAGTGCTCGCCCAAATGCCGTACTGCGATGACATGGCGAATTTTTTTCTCGTTTAACATGTTCAAGTCGGGAGGATTTCTACGATTCCTGCTTTCCGCTCAGGAGAAAAAAAGAAAAAGGTGGAAACAATTTTCTCGCTTGATTTTTGTTTCACAAATATTAATTCGTTATTGTTGAGAAGTATTGAAAAAAAAAGTAAATAAATGATGTTGATACGTGCATCGATTTCGCACTGAAACGTGTTAATTTGTCAGTACATATATATTTACTGTTGAAGTTTATTTGTTTTTATATCTTCATAAATATAATTGAAAAACAATATCACAAATTATTTACAAATGTCAATGATCGCGTGGGAAAAACAGAACGTTCGTGATAAAATTGTCACCTGGTAGACCAAATGTATATTCTGGAATTATGGACATTTTTATGAATATGGAATATTTAGCAAAGCGCGAAGATAAATGTTTATCAATGGCAGATAACGCGAGAATAATCCGGGAATAATATGTTAAGAGAGAACACAATACAATTATTGTTCGAGTGGAGTATTTCATTTTATAGTTTCCAGAAGATTGATTTTCTCGGACAGGTGTTCGCGTTCGAATAAAAAATCCAGCAAATGGAGGTCGAAAATAGTATTTCTTACGCCATGGTAAAGGAATCGGTCAAATCAACTGATGGTATTATAATATATATCGTATCTACATTTCTAACGTGTTGCTAACGATGTTCTGGTGTTCTATCGTTCATATCTTTAATTCATGTTTATAACGCTATGAACACTGATCGTTTATATGATAATATCCTAGAAACTGAAACGAAATTATCTTTCTAAGAGGCGTAGTTCCTTCCGTCGATTTTATTTATAAATTAGTAATACTGACTGATCAAGATTATGGGAAATATTGCGATTGATTTAAGAACAATATAAAAGAATTGTAGTTTGTATAACATAGGCCATGAAAAGCAACAGGAGATTATGAAACTTGTCTTTAAGGGAGTAAAGTTTCACTTTGTTAAAATGCCATTCTTCAAAGTATGATTTTACTCGACGAATGAAAGAATAATGGTAAATTAGATAATATAGATTTAGAATAATTGAATAAAAGCTGTGTGGCATTTTATATTCTCCAAATAAACGAGAACAGAATTATAAAATAAAAAGGAATAAAAAGAATAGAGAGTCGGATCCAGGAAAAGTACTACAAATAAAATTAGGGTAGAGAAGTATCAAAATTAATGCAAGAGTGTATTAAAATTTTATCAAAGTAGGATATATTTTCCCCAAAGGGAAGCAACATACCTCCGAGCGATTTGATTAAGAAGCCACTAACCAAAGTTCCCTCAACGAAAAGGTGGTGAACATCAAAGGAAAAGTTGGCAAAAACATGATGGCAGTTTCCGGTAAAGCACAATCTCGCAAGATCATTTTTTCGTCACGCACTAGCCCTTTCGTCGAACCCATTAGACTCCCTGTGGCCATGGAGCTAAATGGAAGGTCGAATTATAGAAAAAGAGGTCTCGGTTCCTTGTCGGAAATCGAAGAAAAATATACTGTAACTCGATCGAAAAAAAAGGAATGTACTTGCTAGAAAATACAAGAAACATGTTTAAAAGAAAATTGCAATTTTCAAATATTTTCCTTTATAAACTGTTGGTACTTTTTTACAGGATTGAAACGATCGATAGGGAAACTGTGTCCATTTGGTGCATAATTTATAAACGATAAAACGGAAGTATCAAGGATATATCGATTCAAGAACTCTGTCTCTCCCTATCATTTCTCTGACGTAGAGAGATGTCCCTAATTAAAATATTCCAAGTCGAACGATTCTGCGCATTGCTTCGTAAATGGACAATATTTATCATTTTTAACGTGCACGCTGCAATGACTTGAAAGGGGAGTTCTGAGCTCTGTTTGCTCTTAACGGTGTATTAATATTCGATTGAAATGAGAATCTAGAAACAAAGGGAGAGAATATTTTTATCGCAATAAATGTAACGATAAACGAAAGGACACGCGTGCATATGAGAGGAAAGAAAATGGATGAAAGCGTGCTTCAAAGAAACGATAAATCCCCTTGAAAACAAAGCCGATACGGATAAACTAAAAATTTTTTTGAAAAATTCTATTAATGAAAAGGTCATAATGAATATATAAATATACATAAGTGGCAAGTGTATCCTCCAGTCAAATAATTATTAAAATTGTTAAAATTGTTAGAAATTGAAACAAAGTTCTTTAAAGCCATTATAATTACCAACTTACACGTAATTTATATTCAAAAAATTAAAACTTCCAATATAATTAACTTGTTTCGACCTTTTGCCTTACATGATTTTTTTCTTTTTTCTAAAAACATTCCACGGTCGGCGCATCAAACATAAAAAGAAGATTAAAAAGATTAAACACCAAACAGATTTCACAAAGGACGTAACCTAACATACAAACACTCACCACACTAAAGAAATAAATCAATCAAATTCGAAGATGGTATCCCACTGGTGGTAACCATCCACATGCTATATTGCTATATCACTAAACTATAATATTTTACCAAATGTCCTACTGGACAAATTGTAAGATATAAATAAATAAATAATAGAAAAAAAAACATTCCGATTGTTCCCTATTTAGATGATTGAACTACTTAACCATAAGCTATACACGCAATACTGTATAGTTACTAAACAGTATAACTAAAGTGTAATTAAAGGAAGCATAGCTAGCAAAATGGCGTTAAATGAAAGTGGCCGTTAAAAAGCAAAAGATACAGAGCGCGAGATAAGTAAAACAACCTAAGGTTTATTACACATCTCGAAATGGAAAAAGTCTGTTGAAAAAATTGTTTAATCAGCTAGTTAAGTAAGAGTTAAGTAAGGAAGTTACTTAAGAAAATGATATACCTGCCAAGTAGGACCGAAGCGAAATTGAAGGACGATTAGATAACATTTAACCGTGTCTTTTCGTCGAACTCGTTCAAGATCGTTTACGCCGGTGAACTTGAACTTAAATGTGTATTCGTAAAAAGCGAATGGAACCAGGCAGCCAGGATGGCCTTGCTTGCGGTCGTTTCATCCATTCATGGGAGTCACTTCTCTCGTCTTTATATAAAGAAACGATCGTACAAATTGCTTTTCGGCTCTTACCTTGATACACAGTTAACCGTCTCGCATCTAAACCTTCGAAATTGCACGTTTCTTCGCTCCATCCTGGAGAACACGACGTTGAAATAATTCTATGAAAATTTGTCAATATTTTTCGAGTCAAGGAAATCGCTAATATCTTGAAATTTAACAATTCAGAAAGACGAACAAAGAGAAGAAAATTATAAAGTTACTTCGAAAGAGGGAAAGTTACCATTTTTCTATTAATTTACAATTTCTCTCAAGTCACAGTTTTTAGCGTGAGCTCGCGAACCAAAGAGAAATTGTAAATTATCGATTTACGAAAGTCAAGATATTTTATATTTCCCAAATAAGCAAACTCGATATCGTAAAATACTACGAACAAGGAAGATTGAAAAGAATGGAAAGATGTCGGAGAACCGATCGAATAATACTACGTGTAAATGAAGAACGAATGACCAAAAAACAGGAGAAAATATAGAAGCGGCAGGAGAAATCAAATGGATACGAAACTCGAAGGAAGAAGGACACGCTGAGAAGCAAATATTACACACAGCTGTAAGAGCTGACACATATTAAGCAAGCCAATCAGAATATCTGTTTCGTAGTGACGGTCATGTCTGTTTCAAAAGCGGACAATTCGATAACGACCAGCATAAACATTATCTCTAACATTAACGACAGATTACGAAACCGCAACATAGGAACTGAACGGTGTCCCTCGTATATTTCCTTCTTTTCTGGCCATTCTAAAGGCTGCTACAGCTTCCAGTTTACTAATATGGTATTCTTCTGCTTACGTCTATGCGTTTCTTTAAATATAGAAATCGAGCCTATCATCGTGTAGAGAAGGACATCAGGAAATAGAACGAATGATCTATCGCGCTGATAATCACCGTCATCGTTACATTTTTGCTTGCTGTCTTTCCTTCTAATTTTTATTTTATTAGCAATCATGCGTAATACCACGATTTGCGTCACAAGAGAAGGGCGAATGACGCGATACAGAAATTTCTCAACCGATAAGCAAAGTAATTGCATTGTGCTTGATTTCCTGCAGATAATCCGAGATCTTGTTTGAAATTGGAACTACAGACAATTTTAATACCGTTCTTTTATTCGTGCTTCGGGATAATATTAACGCTGTATCGTTTGATCTTCTCCGATGCATTCTACTTCTCATTGATCTTTTAATTCTTCTGATTATACACGTCGTTCGTTTTTAATTTCTCCAACATTGTTCTCTCGTTAATCTTCAAGCATGAAATTACCCTTTTTTTAATAGATGTCTGTGTAGTCTCATCCTCTTCGTTGATGCTGCATCTATTAATTCTTCGTTAGTTGGTCATATTATGCGTATAACTATATAGTTAGTTATTCGCGTTTAACTTTCTCAACATTGTTCTTTCAGCCATGTTCATAGCCACTAATTTTTCTATTTTTAGGCGTTAACCGGTTGTTACGACCGTTCGCGGAGAGACGCGGTCGCGAGGAAAACGCATCAGCGAGAGGCGTAAATTCTCGCTACGATTCGGTGAATCGACGCCGCGAAGTAGTCGTTCCCCTGTTTCGGTTAGGATAACAGAGGTGGTTGAATGAATATGACACAGTAGTAAGTTATATTTCACCGTTTATTCCAACAACTTATAACGAAGGCAGTTACGCTGGTGCGTGTGTACGAGATGAGTGAGTGACTGATCTGCGGGTGTGGGTACCCGGTTAAAGGATGTTGACCGTTCGAAGGATGTAAAATCAGTACTGCCTTGGGAGACGATGATGTGTCGGAGGAACGCTAAGGATGGGTGTGTCTAGCGCACGGGACCATCGGATTTGTTCGTGACGATTTGAGTTAGGAGAGTGAGGGAGTAGGCTTCGTCGTTAATTGGTTAGACGAAGGGTCTTAACCGCCCTCGAGATAAAGTGGTTAGTGGGAGGAAAGTTGCAGCGTACGTGAGAAAAACTAACTTTCCCTTGTTAAGCCGTGGTAGACAATAGTCTCTAAAAATTCCTCGGAAACAGATGTTTGTTTCGTTTGAAGGACCTTTTCTAGGAAATCTATGAAATTTATGGAAGGTCCTTGAAACTATGGAGGATACGCTGCGAGTATCCGAAGACATCTGGTTGCCATATTGCCTGCGGTGTGTGGCCTCGGCTAGGTAGAGTGTTACGCGACGTAACACCGGTTGAAATTTTGTTTTTTTTCAAATTACGGTCAATTCTATTTACGCGCTGTTTCAAATTACTCCAGAAATAACATTTCAGTTCTTATAGCTGACTTATCTAAAATTCCTTAATTGCCGAGAAATGTAACGGAAAAGGTCTTACGTATTTTCGTTGGGTTATTCCAAGGCGTAACAAAAAATTGGAATTTTTAAGTAGAAAACATTATCCATACCATTTATCCGTTTATAGAAGAGTGTAAATGGCAGGTAATAACATTATTTTCCTCTAAAGTCAACTGGGAAAGAATGGTCGCTACTTAGGCTATAATTTATTAATAACATACTTTACGCTTACATACGTAAAGCAAATATCTTATTTTTCCTAGAAAGTTCAATTTTCCTTGTCATTAGCCAGAACTCTCTTGTAGTTTACACATGTTTATGTATGTAGTTTACACATGTGTGTTTATTTCTTTGCATTATGTCTGCATTAAGATTCTGATCTATGGAAACATCTATCCACGGAAGATTACCGAATGATGTCCATGTTTCGAAAATTTGTCGCAGATTTTTACACGTGAGTAATGTTTTATGAAATTAAATAATTTTAAATAATTTTTTTTAGTAAGCTTTATCTAGAATGTATTATTATCTACAAAAAAAAAAACAAATCAAGGAATTTGTCAGGATATCGTTTATATTAGGACTTTCTTGAATATTAAAAAAATTGTAAAATTTCTAATTGCATCGCGCTTTCTCGTAACAGAAAATAGCAGATACTTTACGATATGCTACCATTAATCTGTAACAAAAATTGGTCGGCGATATTACCGTGCGATATTATAGCGTGTCGCGTAACACGACGACGAAAAGAAGGATTTATGTTCAGAAATAACGGAAATGCGATAAAAAAGAGATGAAGTATTTTGAAAATGTGAAGAGACTGCACTTTTTGTAGACATAAAAGATAGATAAATAACAGTGTTGCCTGAAGACATAAAGAAAATGGATAGATAATGGTGTTGCCAGAAAAATCGCTGAAAACTGAACATACCTAAAACTGACAATGAGTAAGTTCTGTGTGTTCAAGTTGAAACATCGAATTATTGAGAACACCTTTAATTTATACACGAACGAATGTTAATTTAATGTTGCTTTTTAAACCTAAAGTCAAGTCGATTCTGCTTTTCCAATAAAATTATGTCTCATATCACGCAATGAGAAAGCATAGCTTCATAGCTATCGGTAATTCGTGGTAATTGTAAAAAATTAATCTGAGAGTTCTAAATATTTAAATAATTTTATAATTGATATGTAAAATGATAGCTATTTCCTTTTAAAATTCTGATTCAACTAATAGTCAAAATTTCATTTTTCGTATTTACCGTGTTGATTATCGAACCCTCGACGCTATATGGTTGCTCTCATAAAACGTTAACACCTAAATTCGCTAACTCAGATGTCAAATAAAACGATTCGCTTTTATTAAACACAAGTGCCTTAAAAATCTCAAGGTCCTCCGAATTGAACTCCACAATAGATCCAACCTTTCTACTCATTTCGACATTAATGGGCCTTGGTAAATAAAAATTCTGCCACAACTTGGGACGAAAGTTGGACTTTGAAACATTGGTTTGATAGTGGTGCAAGGTTTAGGAAGTTCCGCGTAACATCGATCATTGTAATTGACACTTATTGGACAAGAGAAAAATAGATATTTTCGTAAATAAACTAAACTCATAAAACGAGACACGCAAAGTAAAATCGAGTTCTCAAATACAAGGAATTCGTAAAAATATAAAACATTTTACAAAGTTATTATCTTTCTAATTGCTCGTGAAAATGGACAATTAACAACTTCTAATCTATAGATAAAATATAACGATGCTAATAGAGCAATAATTTTCAAAATGCAACGATATCAATAAAATACAAATTTCCAAAATACGACTATGCAAGGATAAACGATGTTTACTAGAGCCTAGAAATAATAAAGAATATAAATTTGAAGAATTTGATTTAAGAATTACAAATAAAATCGCCTTTTCCATTATACGATTGTTTGATTTTCTACTCTTTAAAAACGAACGCCGAATGGTATTTAAACATACGGAATACAAACACGTGTTACAAGCATGTTGCATTCATCCGTGGGAATGTAGTAACGCTTTACGCACTTCCAGATATCTTGCTTCCTTTATTCATAAATTAATTCACGCGGCCGAAGGCCGCCGCGTTTCAGAAGAAATCGATTCAAAATTGCAAAACTTATGTGCACGTGCTATCTTTCGCTCTTTTTCCACAGACGCATGCTGCTGTAGCTTCATCGTAGTCCTTTATTGTGTAGCGCTTAAGCTGTTACCACACATTATTCTCTCATTAATCTCAATGATATTGCTATCCCAAATTTGTGTCTTGCAATTCAATCTCGTCTTCGTATTCGTCTTTGCTTTGATCGATATTGATATTTGAGAAATGATCTCCAACACGTTAGAGACGAAACTACAATAAAATATACCACACATAGAGAATTATAATTAATTTGAAATTTTAATCTAAATTAGAAACGAATAGGCCTACACACAAAAACAGACTTACAAAAAAGTATTCGAATTTTTTTTACGAATATATTATCTGTACTATTGAAGATATTTTGAAATTTCATTAAATTATATCGCTAATGTTTGTGACGTATCTGGAAATGTATCTAAGAGCTGACAGAGAGAGAACAATATTAAATATTGAATATTGAATTATGAAAATTATTAATATTAGATTATACTGTTGATAACGTTGATATAAGCTGTTTTTTTCTTTCTTAAAAATCATCGAGTTTCGCTCTTGCATTTATAAAGATCTTCGAAGAAAGAGATCCCGAAATAGAAATTAATACACATGATGAAATAATTTGCAGGAATGGCAAATTGTGCAATCGTCTACACGAAATAGTAATTTCGTGTTTTGCAGGCATAATTGCTTTCCAAACAGCTATTAGACAATAAAACTTTATCTTCCGCAATCAACATCAAACATACATTTTAACGTCGGAAAATTCGCCTGAACTATATTTTATTTACTCGAAGATCATTAAACATTAATTGAATCTAATCTAATTTTAAATATTATCGCTTTTCCTCGAGGTGCTCCTCCTAGCTGGCAAGCAACATGTTCTCTTAATAACTTCTCTATCTAAAATCAATCTTTCATATCATGGATCGTTAATTTATGCATCATCGCGATGTCTAACCAGTTTCTGATTTCCACGAATATTACCTATGAAAATTATAGGGAAAAAGCAGGATAAATTACGTTTTATATTTTTTACGGAGCAGTTTTAAAATTGAATACTGTACAGTAAGACTGTAATAAGTCACAATTTTTGTTTTTTTTTCTTTTTTTTCATTATACACGATAGAAATTATTTGATTTTGGAATTGAATATGTGTTCTTGCCATACTTTTGGATATTTTGAAAATATTAATACGCTTATATTATATAAAATCCATAAAACTAATCTTATCTTTCTACCCGCGGTGTTCGATTTAATAACATCACACCAAAGTTGTTGTTTTGTTTGATTTTAGGAATCTTTTCGTATATTATTGTAACTTCAAAAATATCAAAGTATTATTCATTTTAACAGATATGCACATTTTACTTCGACAAAATTTCCTCAGTTACACGTATCTTCGTATTTAACAGAATTCTTTCCACTTTTAACTGAAGCGTTTATTTTAAAAGTGATGTGAGTATATTTTTCGACAAAAATTGATAAAACGAGAGACTTACGTGTACTTTAACGTAAAACTTTTATTTATAAACGAATTATAATTTCACTCTTATATTTCGTTCGTTTGAATCAATCGAAACATCGTTAATAAATGGAATAGAATAATCGCGTAATCATAATAATTTTGAAAGCGGTATAAGTCTATTTCTTAATGATCTGTAGCTTGTCCAAATAGTCGAGGCAGTAATAATTAAAAAGAAATGATATCGAAATTAAACAGCAGTATTTTACGTGTTTCAATTCTTCAACGACAAGCTTCCGACTTAAACTTTATATTTATCGTGAATCATCAAATCTTCTTTTCGATTTTATTCAGAGGAGCTGATAAGGAAGTTTGCGATATGTGTGAAGCACCGTTTATAGCTGCGATTACGAATGCAAATGTTGTCGTCCTATGTGTGGACATACGACATGTAGACGAATCCCCGGGCATGTTGCGTTGTCATGTCGCAACGTTATCGGTGCTATCATGCACGCAAATTTTATAAGAACGATCAACGACGATGTATCTTTCCGTGATGCACCTTTTGGATTTTGTTAAATAACAAAACGCACTAGAGTTGCTGAAATAATTTATTCATCGTGCAGCATCAGAACAGAATATTTTTCTTCCGAGTTGGATTAAAATATTTACAAAATAATAAATATTTACAAAATTAAATAAAGAATGACTGTACTGAATTTGAAATCAATATCAAGCAATTACAGAAGATAATCTGTAGATATGCATAGTAATTATAAACAAACTGTACATAACGAGGAAATAATGAAACGAAAATTGGATACAAATCATAACGAGTATAACGAGTAATTGATATCAGAAATACCTATATATTCGCAACGTAGAATTGACGACCCTGAATAACAACATGCTAATAATCACCTTGTCGATCGAGTAATTAAAGGAACGTTATTGTCTTCTGTGAAAATCACAGTGCGTATTTTCATAACGTCTTTATAAAGTCAGGCAAAAGCTATTGTATGCATAAAAATGGATTTATTAAAAGTATTAATTATGCACTATCCTGCAACAGAAAAGAGAAACCTCCTTCCTAAAAGAAAAAAGAAAAAGAAAAAAAAAGGCGAAAGAAAAAAGATACTATATGCCTTCTAACGTTAATTTATGATACAGACGAACAAAAATGACAAGATCAATCAGCGTGATATACCGATTGTTCCAATCTTCTATGCTCTACAAGATAACGTAATTTTGAAAAAATATCAGCAAAAATCGTTATCTGTTTATGGTAATAATAACATCTCGCGACACACGTTGAACAGACCTATCAAACGGAATGATACAGGTATATTACTTATAAGTAATCCCGATGATTTAGCGCTTTTATCGACAAATCTTAGAAACAACATATACTGCAGCAACCGAGACAATCTTCGAATTTGCAGAAGATCGTTGTAACCAACGAAAAGGAACGTTTTATGAACGTTGTTCAAACCGCTCGCAGGAAGATACCTCTGTTTTAGATTTCCTCTTAGATCAACGCAAGACGATGACTTATAATTCTTATAAATATCGATAAAACGTCTTTCTTCACGCGTCTATTACGAAATCTATCCTCCACTGCGATAAAATATAATTAATATTTATCAACGAATTTCGAGAATTAAAACGACGAATAATTCGAATAGCTTTTCGCGTTCACGAAATCTTTCACGTTCGATTTCTATTGGCGAATTCCTTTACTGGAATACGCGCGAAATCGTAAGAAACGTAAGAAAGATCGTAAGAGCGATCTTGCATCTCGCGTATATAACATGTAATTCTCTTCTTTTTTTTCTTTTTCAAGGGTATCGGGTTTCTGAAGCAAATATCTTTGACGGTTAAGTCCCTGCGTCTCCGTGTTTCGCGAGTAGATTTCATTACTCAGCGAATTTTCCTGAAGCTATCAATGGGGCTATTTTGTTTCGGGAATCAGAAAAACTACCGTGTTCTTTCGTGACAATTGATTTAATTAACTGCGGCTCGAGGAAGATAAAAACGGAAAATATCGCGCTCATTTATTTTCGGTGTCGAAGGTCGCACGAATAGAAAATTTGTAATCCTCGATTGGCATAATCGACACTATCCGATCATAATTTTTTTATCTCTCGGGTAAACATAGAAGGTCAAAAAATTAGAACTCCGGCGATATCGAAGTTTGGAAATTTGGAACTTGGACGATTTGAAAATATTTCAAAATTAGGATATTTAGAACTTCGAGCGCATCGAAACTGGAATATTTGGAAATTCGGAAATTTAGAAGTTCGACAATTTGAAAATTTGAAAGTTATTATTAGAAAGTTAAAATTGAGTGTTAAAAAATTTGAAAATGTCGATGCGATTAACCTCGATATTTTTCTATATATCTGTTGATTTTTTCGTTCACAATGTAACAAACCGAAGAACCGTAGAATTTTAATTTGAAAAAGATATCAAAAAACATTCACCATGTGAAGAAACATAGTGAAACAAAGTATGGTTCACTGAACGGTTGATTCGCTTTTACTCGAGTGCTATGCGAGAAAATGATGGATAAAAAAGAGAATTGCGTAAAACACAGAGAATTGTACAAGTCGAAGATAAGTAAATGATGTGATGTTGGAACAATAAAATTGCCGATTGAATGATCATTGCGAGTACCGTGTGAATTACGATGAAACCAACTTTATCATGATTCACACACGGTATACGATATACTTTTCAATTAATCCTATTAAATTTAATCACGCAAGACAAGCTGTTAATCAATTCACGTGTCAAGTATCATCGAGAACTAAAGTTTGTCTCTGTTTCTTTGTTTCTAAAGTCCTTTAAATTTAAATTCGTTAAGTCGTTAGTATATTTCCATATAGCTTTTACCCCATCAAATTCATTTTTTCTTAAATAGTAACATTTATTTTGTAAAATCTGTAAAACTAAAGCTACATATTACTCATTTTCCAACGTTTCTTTTCTACCATCGATTAATTAATGGTAAATCAATTTATATCAAATTTGTTAAATCAATTTCTATAACAATTAGTAATTAATATTAAAAGTCGAATAAATTAACGAGCCCCATTAGATAAATTCGTTCATTTCGTCGATAATGGAACGATTATTTCAAATTGTTTCATCGTTCGACTTTGAAACCACTCAAGGAACTATCAGTTACACGATATCTGACTAACGCTTCGACGGATGGATAATCAACGTTTGATTCACATGATCATTGTTTTTCCAGTTCACCGAATTCCAGTTAGCCGAATTCAATACCACGGTAAACCTGCGATACTAAAAATTACGTAATAATTTCTATTTTATAATCATTCTTTCCTACCTGAAAGAAATCGATCTTTCGTATATCATAAATCCCAATGTACGCAGCAAAGCAACTTAGAATTATACCTTATTCTCTTTCTTGCTAAACAATTCATACTCAATTAATATTCCTGATCAATTAACCAGCCTAGCTGTCTGCTTATTATTGTATCTCTTCCAATCTGTACTATACTATACAAACAACACTGTAAATTACCATACGTAACATGGTGAAACACAGGAAATTCACAAATTCTCACTCCAAATACTCCGCAACTTCACCTCGTAATATCACTCAAATCTCCATGAGTCACCAACAGGCGAATTAAGTTAGTTAACCAAACACAGTTTGAGGAAACATATCAAACCATGCAACAACGTCGCAACGTTCTCGGAAGGTACACTCACCTGCGCGTCATCAGTTTATGTTTCTCGCTTTCCGGTCGCGTATACGTGTCGCGACAAAGCGACGAGAGAGAAAGAAGATTGCGATGGTAGTGAGAAGAGCGAGAAGGGAAAAAAGCGTGCAAACGAGTCACGAGGAAACCCAACGGTCGCGGTGCAACAGGAGAAGCGGCTCTTTGGAATCGTAAAATCCCCGCAGTTCTCCAGTGACGTCTTCGACTTCGGCGTTGCTGTCGACAGGACGATCCACGGGGACCAAAGTCATCGTCCAATAGCCGCACACACGACGCTGGTGGGGCTCCGCTTTCGTTTGCACACGCTATAAAGCCCCGCTAATTGTCCACGCGGCGAACAGTCGGTGCGTGCCCCCTTTTAAACGACGATGTAGCGCGGCGTCCGAAAAATCGAGGATCCGTGCAGCCAAGATCATTGTGACGATCGAGATCGAGCACGTGTCCTGGACTTGGATCACAGGATCACGAGAGTCGTTGCGATCCGCGATTTCTTTTGTTATTTTTCCCATTTCCGTTTTATCCTGTTGAAACAGTGAAAAGACATCCGGAAGAAGAAGAAGAAGAAAAGAGTAAAGTTTGTTCGAAATCGACTTATCGAGTCGGACAAAAGTGAAGAAGCTAGATTTCATTTTATTTCTGTGACTTCTGCAGAGAGTTTCTCGTTTTAGAAACAAAACCACGACGAGATTTGTGATACGCCTAGTGAAGTTTCGCGTTGCTCTCGGACGATCGTGGAAAAGGTAAACGTTTGTTTGCACCGATCATTCGTATCGATGTGTCGCGTGAGACTTGAATTTTGGTACAGTGGTTCGTCGTGAAAGTATTTGAACGCTGGTCGTAAAAGGCTTTGGTGTATAATGTATGTTATCTGTTACACGGAACATTATGAAGTATATCGGGAAAAACTTGTTCGATATAACCGTACCTGTGTTATCTTAGCCGTGTCTCATTACGGTGATAATTAAACTTCAAAATGTTTCGCCTTATATATTATATATAATATAACACATATTATAATATCTACTATATCCATAAAGGACTTCTATAAGTATTTCAGCATTTAGCATAGATAACTTACGTATCTTTACATAATGCGTTACATAAAATATTTAAAAATTTCTTTAGTATCGGAATGAGACATGACTATTGTAGGTCAGTCAAATTTTTAGTCAATCTGAAAACTCATATAGGAGCTACTGCGATATTCATTGATCGCGAACATAATACACATGATATATTTACAAAATGTTTGCACAAATATTCAGATATTTTCATGTGAGCTACTGTATATTTGCTATTTTGCGAAGAAGGAAGAAAATGAAGTTCTTTCATTGCTCCAATCGTGTTTTATCTCTCATTAACACTTGCGTCGATAACCTACTTAGATGACCAAATTTCCATCGTTGAAGATAACAACTAAAAGTTTGGTATTTGCTTCGATCAAGTTACATACATACCCTTTCTTCGTGATTACTCGGTCTCTTTACTTCTTCTCACTTTCACGACCAATTTAATTAAAATCCGAGCCAATGACTGCTATAACACTGCTATAATATAATAATATATGGCTCTTAAGATTGGAAGTTTCGTTAAATATCAGGATATAATGGTGGTCCGTTAATTGATCGAGATTTTGACTTGTTAAATAAACAATTTTGTCCTTATTAGTTCTTTAAAATGTCTTCGTGATGTGACAGTCAGTGTATTTGTGTTGACCTTTAATATACTGATGTGCAGTGACTTTCACGTCTACATTTATTTAGTTCAGATATTTTACTAATTATTAGAAACATACTGCAGACAATGTAGTAGAGCCTCTCTTTTCTGAAATAATAGGAAGACGAAATTTCATTTATCCAAATACAGTTTAAGAGTAATCGACCGATTCTTTAAATATTTATGAATCCATAATCAGATAATTTTTTCAACGTAAATAACTACACAGAGTTACGTTCTTTATCGTACTTCGAATTATCGGAGTTCTTCTACGAGTGCCACGAGTGCTTCGGCATGAGAAGATATCTTTTTATTAGAGTTTTCGTCTGCTGTTTTCATTTATATAAAATCGCCATTATTATCGTCTACGTGAAACATTTCATTACATCAGAATACTTGCGGCTTTCTACCGTTGCCAACATTCGAGGAATCTACTTGCTTTGAAGAATTTTCAATTATGTTTTTCTTCCTTTAATGTCTGTGACTCTGGCTTCTCCAATATCGTGTATTTTTGCTAATTTTGTTGCGCTTACATCACTTTCCAGTTTTCTCGTTTACATCGTATTTTCCTGCGATAGTTAGACCGCTTCCTAGTTTCATACCAAATTCGTATAAACACAATTCAATGAATCAAATCAAGGAAAGAGTACATTGTGTATGAACACTGACGACATACGTATGTACATATTTGAAACGGAAAAGGGCATTCGTTACGAAGAAATATTGTATTTGGATAATAGAACGTTCGGATATTAGGCTATTTGCATAATACCGTGATATACATTTGCTACATCCATTTCGGTGTACCAATTAGGAATAAAAACATTAAAAAAACAAGTTGAAATGATTTACACAAGAAATAGAAAAATTACCACGGTATCTTAGAATGTTTTAGTATATTACGTACATCATTTTGCTTTTTTGTTTATTTTTTCAGTAAGTGAAACACAGCGTCTGTGCCAGAATAACTAAGAGTAAGTTAGACGTTTGTGAGAAACTGTGACTAACTCCGAGTACAACATACGATAGAATGGTAATAATAGTGAAACTTATATACTAGGTAAACATTTCTAGTAGGCACTATTATGACAAAAATATAACAGTACAAAGTAACTTAGGAGTAACAGAATCATAAAGTTCTTTAAGGACCCTTTGTGAAGAAACGTCGATGATGGCATAAACATTGGTATGCTGAGAGTTGAAGGATAGACGTCTATAGAATTTTGATAGTATCTGTCAGATATCTGTATCTCGTTGAAGATCAACAGCATCAGAGATTTCCTAGAACTCTGGCTCATTTAACAGCTAATTGTTTTAAAGAAGGTTAGACAGAAGAAATATGATAAATCCATTTATGTTAATTTTCTAATTATAGCGTTACTTTATGATTAAGTATAAGGTTGAAGAGGAATAAACTTACCAGATCAAAGTCCTTTAAAACTTGCTTATTCTTTCGAAGATAACTAACAAATCCGCAAAACTTTGTAGAAAGCTGTTTAATCACAAAGTTAAATAGATCTTTGAAATAGAAAATTTGCCAGCTGTGTATTCAATCTTAACGCTAGAAACTAGCAAATCAGACAAAATCACTGACATCGGATTTGTTGTTTTTGGAATTTCTAAAAATATACAAGTGTTTTCGATAGCATCAGTGTTCACTTTTATTGGAACAGAAACGCGACTATATATACTTATCCATTATCGTGATATTTATCGAGACTATGTATAACATATTTAGATGGGTATCAAAAGGTCGGACGTTTTAATGATAAAATTATGTTTTTCTAAAGAACGTAAACTTAGAAAACTGCCTTCTTCTCCATGAACTTGGTATGTTTAAATGCCACGATCGACTAACAAAGCACTGTACTACAAAATACCAATCGATGCCGATCAGTGAGAGGTAAACTCACTATTCTAGAACAGGTGGTCAAACACTGCAATTAAGCAACAAGAATAGGACAACCGTGACTCATATAGTCTTTCAGAAGCCAAAATGATTAACTCTTTGTACACTAGTTCTTGCACATTATCTTGGCACACGGCGTTAGCGTTCAATTTTTCTAGAAGAGAAATTACTTCCATAAGCTCAATTTGTCGCAAAAAAGAACGCCGTAAACAATCATAAATTCCAAGATGAATAAGAAAAAAATAATTCCAATGTTGTCGCTGAACCATGGACTTTTATCATATAAAGCGATAATTAATCTAACTTACTCATCGTGTATTACAACAAATTTTTATTTCATTCGTTGCTTATTATGCAAAAGCTTATTCGCGTTAAATATGGTAGAACTCGATTAATTAATCGAACTTTTATCGATTTGAAGCACTCACTTGAACGTGAGCTCGTATCACGCGAACGAAAAATGATGAGTAGCGAAGAAAATTGGTGAACTCTTGTTATATGAATTCCAATCGATCCATATAAATTGTCCGTCAGGAAAATCAGATAATTGGGATTGCAATCTTAAATAAAATTTCTGTTTCTATCGACTACAATAAGTGTTTTAATGTATCATATTAAGAAACAATTAACTCGATAACGCCATTATAAATAAATAAATAGAACGATAATTCCTCGAAAACGATGGTATTCCAATATTAATAACAGATTTCTTTCCTTTCTTTTCTTCGTTTTCCCTTACGACCAAGAAGAACACCAATCAATAGGAAGACTTACGGTTGGAAGTGAAACCAAACGATCGTTCCACTTTGTATTGTTACGAGTCTGTAAGTTTGACTTTGTAGTTTGTGCGAGTTCCGCGAGATCAAAACGCTATGCTGTATCTCGTGTGCATCGAATGAATTTCAATGGCTCGATCGCGATCACGATCGCCTTCCCTGATCGATTCGAAGGCGAGAAAACTGGCCCCGCAGGGAAAAATCACGTATGCAAACTATATGTATCCATGCTAGCCATGATCGCTCTTATTAATTAGTTCTGGGATGTAATAGTTGTTCAAGGGGCGCACTTTTGTGTAACCGGTTACCGAGAACGTTTGACACACGCTTGTCCTCGTTGTTAAACGTCCAGGCCGGAACGGAAGCGATCGGTCGATAACGATCGTCCTGAGATCGTTAAGTCACTCGAGTTATGACGATCGTTACGAGCCTCCATTTTCATTGGTGCGTCGGTGGACGAGTTATTGCTACTCTGCTATGCGTTTTCAATCGGAAAAGGTCGGTTTTGAAGCTGTGTTCAATATTCGCGCGTAGCTTTTGCTGGAGCATACGTTTCTCATTAATTTCACGGATCGATTACTTTGGGGAGGTTTCTTACATTTTTTAATCGTAAAATTATTGGTTGTAAGAATTTTTTGATATACCATATTCTAAGGGATCTCGCTTTTTTAATGTTGTAACAATTTTCTAGAAATTGCAATGTAATTCTTAATCGAATTTTTGAGCCAGAATTATTTAAAATCATTATATCTAGCAATGTACGAGAAATATCGCAATACTTGTTTCATATAAGTTATTATATATACACACAGACAAATTATTTACATGCACAAATATCGCTTGCATTTTTTTGTCAGAATAAGGACGGTACCTGATGGGAAAATTCGTATTAATTTAGGTGGTCCTGGCTTAACGTTAGGGATAAACACGTGTTCGTTTTATTGCACGCTTTACGCACAATCCGGAAATCAATGCTAACTTAGTCGATCGTTGTTCAAAGCGAACAATTTATCACAGCTGACTAGTTGCTATGTAGGAATGTGTTTATTCAGTATTTTTGTTAAGGAAAATGTATTTTTAGTGTTGTATACTTCATGTATATACAGATGCAGCTACGACTCGGATAATTACTGATTAATGATAGCAATCTGCTATAATTGACTAATACTTACTATAATACGTTTACCTATTTTGCATACAATTTCTTTTATCTTTTTTTTTTTTTTACTATGAGCAAATGGTGTTGGATCGAACGCATTATGTATCTTTTTCAAATTTTCTTATTTTATATTTTATATTTTTATTTTATAGCTTCCTTGAAAATTCTATGAAAATTAGGATTTTTAATGATTCGAAGATTAGAAAATTCGAAGATCGTGAGATTAGAAGATTCGAAAATTCAGACTGAACAATTTGGAGATTTGCGACCTTGTGAATTAAAAGATCCAGAATTTGTTAGACTTATTAAAAAATGGTGTATTCAAAAATAGCATATTCTCTTTCGAAGACATTTTTCTCAATGTATCCTATTGGAAAGTACAAACTTCATATATCACTTGAATCTCGATTAGAATCTCAATTAAAGTAATCATCATTCCACACAATCATTATCGCCAAAAATGCCATTCAATTTGTGGCAGAAAAATTCTTTTCTCGTGTCCATCGGCATACCGTTGTAACGTAAAGTGCGTTACAGTATACGCGAAATAATTTATGCAAATGTTACCAAGCCCCTAGAAAATAACAGTTATGTCACGGACTGGTCACTTCCGGTTCTCTCGTCATTAATATTCTTTTTTTTATCTAAGTTCGTGGTAATCGCAACGAACATTAATTACACAGAACCGTAATAAATAATCATCTACACTTATGAAACATCTATGTATGGACTGTTTTAAATGTTTTACATATGCGCTACATCGGTGATTAATCGAACGCGATCATCTCGTAGATTTCGTGAAAGATCAAATCTAACCGCAATTATCTTACAAAAAATGTCATTAAATTAATAATATTTTAAACGAACTTAATTCTACGAGAAATTTCATTGAACGCCAGTAAATTAACGATATTTAAATAATAAATAATATTTCATCAAATAAAGAAATAATTAATCAATTAAAACTTGCAGGGACGATTTTATAATCGATTTAATCATCGATCTATTTTCGAAATGATTTGCAAGATTGAGATCTGAATCGTGTAAATTGCACGGTGTAAATATCATATCGTGTTGTACGATGGTTGAAAAAAAGCGAGTTTGTGCAAAAGGGGATTTCTCTTTGGGGTATAAAAGGTTT
>NW_022883608.1:0-57701 GCF_011952255.1 Bombus vosnesenskii
TGTGGCACAGCGTAGCTTAAAACCCCCTTTATCTCGACATGCGCTAAATGTGTTTCAGATCTTTACTCTCGGTTTCCATTCGATTAAAAACGTAGAATGAGAAACAAAACTCCAGAGAGTACAAACGTCCCTTCCATAGGATTCCACAGGAATCACCCCCATTCAACATACATAACATCCGTATGTACATCGATAAAAGTCCAGTATTTCTTTCCGATCGGAGAAAGCAAGCCATTCTCATGAGACTTAAAATTCGACATACTAAACTGACACACTCTCATAACTTTATCCTATTTGTAGATGATAATCTTCTTAATCGTAGCAACGTTAATGCATGAAAAGTAAATTAAATTAAGAAATAAATTCGCTCTGCCAAACGAGATGCAGCATGTCTAAATCAGAAGCATTGAAGATCTTCTTTATCTTTTCAAAGATATTAATCTGTATCAGCAATTATGATATCGTAAGCTACCTGCTTAATTCTAACATACGCTGTATCGTAGTATAGATACCGTTGTTTGAGTTTCTAACTTGCCTTATTGCATTCTACGCTTTGCTCTTTGTTACGTATTTTATTAATCGCGGTAGCTGCCTAATCCCGGACCATAAAAATCATGAAAACGATAAAGAAATAAATAAATAAGGAAGAACAGAGCATCGACTATTAGTAAAACCTACTCGACGATAGAAGCGCCTTTTCTTCGTTTCGCGGTGCCGCGAAAACGAAAGAAAAACCGCGGCCAACAGAGCGAAGGTAAAGAATCGGAAGCCGGCGGCAGAATTAAGAGGAACGTCGTTGGCTGTTTACAGTGAATACCGGTCGCGATAAATCCAGCCTCCGGTACACTCGAAATTGCTTTTCGAGGGTCGCCTTGTAGCGGATGCAATTAAACAGGATCACTGTACGCTCGTAATAAAATCTCCAAGTTCCAGTGCGCTTCCGGGATGAAAGAATCGGCTGCCTCCGCGGTGCGACGCTATTCCCGGCCGTGCAAAAAGTTCCCTTGAAAGCGCGCACTCCTCGCAACGAGCTTTTGCTAATTTTTTTAATTAATTCAAGATCGAATAGGTATCGATTAGAATCGCGATCCACATTTACGCGTTTCGATGAAATACGAATTATTAACACGAAAACTCTTTCGTATTGGGTTTGAATAATATATAACGAGGTTTGAAACGAGCAGAATGTTTAATTGAAAAATTTAACTTACATTTTTACGAAGCGTCAAGACATTGTGAGATATATTTCGAAGGATTATATTTTGCTCAAATGTTTGCATTGATTTGCACAAATTATGCAACTATATTGTTACAATATGGAACGTATTATAATGAAACGTATATTGTTACAATAATGTAAGGTAAAACCAATCCATAAATTGCAGTAATGAAATTTCATATTGAATATGTACGATATTGTAACTATACAAATTAATGAACAGTTTAACAGTTTAATTAATGAACATGATAAACAATTTAATAAATCACAACTGAAGACCTTAGTAAAATAGACGTGTAAGTGCAGTTATTCAAGAAGATGATAAAAACGCTCATACAATTCCAGTTTTAATAGCATGAAAGTATAACTGCACTTACACATTTCAGAAATATTAATTATCCTAGTACTATTGCTCTTTTAATATAACATTTTTGAACACGTAACATTAAAATCACGAAATCTATCATGATGGATCTGCCACATTATGTTCAGTTATGTTTCCTGTACTTCTCACGGAAATTACTTAACGAAATAAGACTCGACTACGTCTAAATTTAATCTTAATTCTTTTATTTTTTTAAATTTGCTAAAAATCTCGTGTTATTTTTAGCTCATTAGAAAGGTTTCGTATTATATTCATATATTTATACAAATTGGTGGGAGGATTTTAATTAACGATAGCCTGCGTTCATCGAGGCAAGTGGAATTAAATTTGATCTTGTAATGACAGTTTGCCAGTTGCACTCTGTGTTTAAACGGTTCGAAGGTATTTAGTTTTTTTTGTAGAAAATCGAGAGCCGCAATGTTATACAGATTGTGAAGCTGTTCGCAAGAGATACGAAAAGTTATGAAGATGGCTACTCGAAAGTTCCCATTAGCCTACTTAAACCAAGTGCATCGCCCTCAACGACAACGACACTTATACTCACCAGTCTCCACCAAAATATGCAAACTACCCCTACGAGAGGTATTTTTCTTTTCTTTTGATAAAAATAAAACTGTATAATAAGCGATACAGAACTTTGCAAGTATAATCACATAAAATCAAGCGGCGTTAGGTAAAACTTTTATAAACTTGTTATGAATATCGTAACTTTGATCTTCAAAATATAGTAAATTATACCATCAACCCTTAACGCATACCAAGATAGGACAAGAGATGTCTTCTTATCACGAAGGCTATTAACATTCTCGAAAAACTGTACGATCTTTTTAATAGTTCCATCGATTAGCATTAATATATTCTTTTTTAGAAAAATATTATAGAATATCGCGGAACATTTCACTCGAAGAATTTTATTAAAGTAAAAAGTACGTCAAAATAAAATTACGCTCTGACAAGAAATTATTAACAGTCACTGTGTACGCCATCATTTCGTAAAAGCGCGTTATAATTAAATTTTATTAAAAGGATAATACCGTTAAACAGCTTCGAGGCAAATACTAAAAGTATCGGATAAGCGTTTTTTGATCCAGCAAAAATTCAACAAGAACGTACTGTAAAATGGTAAGAAACTTCTAAAATTCTTTAATACGTCAAGAAGTTGGCGTTCGAGTCTAAAGTGGAGATAAAAAAATGCTTGTTTTCACCGAAAAGGCGAAAGCTCAAGAGATCGTTTTAAGCGTCTTAAGAAAATTATAGCCCGTAAGCATGGAACGTTGAAAAAGTAAATTCGAAGAACAGAATATTATTTGGAGATTGTTTTATTGGGCATGCGCATAAAGGAGCGCAACTACCTCTCTATGAACGCTTTCTACATACGAAACGGTTGTGTGCTGAACAAACATCGGACCAATCTCGGTTCACTTCTTCCCTCGCGGCCTGCTTTCACGAATCTCCATCCCTGAAACCATCCTTTCATCCCTCCTGGTCGTGGGTTTTCGACGCTTCTCTCGTGCGATCGAAAGTAAAGGGAGAGAAAAGAATTAGAGCGATGTTCATCGATTAGGGACGAAGGGTGAGAAAGCATACAACAGTGAAATAGCAAACAGAGAACTTTTTAGGCCTTTAGGCTTTTAATCATTTTTGATAACGTTAGAATCCCAAGGAGAAGTGTAACTGGAAGTCCGCTTTACTGCGGAAGGCAGAATTATGAAATGTAAATAAATAAATAAAGTAACTTTAGAATCTTCAATTTTTAATGATTTAAAAATCTCTGATTTTTAATAATTTTAGGATCTTTAAGAGAAGATTAATCTTAATAATTTTGGAATCTCTGGACAATTTTCATAATTTCATTGATCGATTAAAATGATTTTTGATTCCAAAAATTAAAGTTTCGCGTGAAATTTATTTTTACGAATATCCATAGTTTTTAACAACAAAACACGAGATTCAGTATAAAACAATTTTTTTACCATCGCGCCGGTGTGAAATTTTAAGCATGGACACTGTGTACCTGGAAAATAAGTCGAATACAGAACGTAAAAACGCGTAAAATAGGTTTGAAGTAGAAAAAATGAGGTTTGTAGAATTGTAAAGTGCTGTACCGAGCAGGATTTTTTATGCAAACGAAGTACTTTGTGGTCGAAAGTTTTACGGATTCTAAAGCGATGAGAGCAACAGGTCCCCTACTAAATGTTTCATATTTTTAACTAATTGTTAAGAATTTCAAACGGATGAGATAACCTCGTTAAAGACCGTAGAGAATTTTAAAGTTTGTCGTTTTGTATATAAAATCTGGTTATAGACGGTCTCTACTGATACCATCTTTCGGTTTAAATCTTCTTCTTTGCAAATCAATTAAAAATTCTTTCAAATAAAAACTATTTATACTTATGTAAATTATTATGAATTTATAAATATATTTAAATTTGTTGTGGCCAGACACGAAGGCCTAATGTAAAATAAACTGCCTTGCATAACTTACGTGTAATAACAGCTGGACAAATCTTTAATTCTGTGGTTGACGAGGAAAAAAACAAAAAATGTTTATCACGGAAAACGTATAAATATAAACTCGTTGATTCGATAAACGCAACAACGATGAGCCTTTGCGTCATTCTTATGCCAATACTATTGATCGAACTGAAAGAAGCTTTCAACACGTTGAATGCTAGCTTTACAGGGATTACCCGTGGCGCCATAATGAATTTTTTATTATGCGATAAATGTAACGGTGAAATATTATAGGTCTATATTTCATGTATAAATAAATTTATTTTTATATGTTTTATACTGTATTAATTTCGTCACGCCGTTGTAGTAACGATGGTGATAATGAACAATCGACATTTGTTCAAATTTTTTGATTTTATTTTTACCAATCTTGGTACTCCGGTTACCGGTGACCTCCATGGCGGCACCGACAAGTTGAGTGTCGGTGACCGATGACCCCCGTGGCATGTGACATGCTAAAATGAACGCGGTTCCGATCAGTCCTTGAAAAACTGCGTGATTCTCGTTTACAATAACATCATGACAGAAAAGTAATTTCAGATATAAAATATCTCAAGTTTTACAGTTTAGGTGTTAGATGCTGTGAAAAATTGAAATAGAATAAAATTATCTAAAATATAATAACATAAGTCCAAACGAAACGTTTATGAGTCATTCGCGATTCGATGACGTTAACTAAGCATTACATGCTATTTCCAATGAAATTAAGACAAAGTACTGTATAATTAATTTTATCGTAAATTATGTATCCCATGAAACAATGGAACGAACTGTGAAACGCGAAAACTGGAAAATTTCAATCTTCTCCTTCCATCGTTTTTGAAAGCAGCAAAATCGTAATTCAGAATGGAAACATTGTAAACACGATATCATGTTCATAGAATTATCAATTCGAGTAGGTACATGATTTATTGTAACGTAAAACCGGACACTAACGATGATCGAGCATAATTCCCTTTCGCATAATTACTCGAGTTCTCTAATAAACGTTCACTAAATCAACCAAGGTTGCCCGTTCGATTGAAACGAAAAACCATTCGAATAAATAGTCTGAACGTTTAAAAAGCGGATCGAGAGGCAAGTTATATCAAGGTTTCCACGAAAAGAACCTACAAACGTCGCTAATAATCGCTGAGAACGAATCACCAATCAAAGCTAACGCGTTTGCCGATCGTGTTACGATAATGACGCGCTACGTCAAACCATTTCGATCTTAGATTTAAGCGAAGTTTTTTCTTCCTCATCTTACATTCATCTATCGGTATATTGATTCTGGATAATGGAAAAAGTCACGGAACTGCGACCAATAGAAACTTGTTAACACGTTGCGAGAATTCTTTTTGTTCTTTCGTCCTATTAGAAGTGGATCAGCGAGTATTGATCGATGAAGTAAAGTAATAGATGCAGATGGAGTTTCACTGAAAGATCGTATAACACTGTCGTCTAGTTGATACTTCCATGGACCCAGTTTCGATGGATATACTTTGACGTAAAACGCGACTAATTACTTCCATCGAACCACGTTTACCGTATCGTGCAACTATTTCCCTAGAACTGTTCCATTTATCGCCGGTACTCGTTAAGGAAACACTTCCTGTCCTTGGCTAACCCGGTCGTAGAATGCCTCCTGAATGCTCCGTGATATTTTCAGAAATTCTAGGGAATTTGAGGTCACTTGTAGTCGTTGTTCGTGACGTTACACGTCTATTACGTGATTCTTGTTTAGACACGGATTGATATAATGCAGCGATTTTCAATTTTTGTTCAACCTACCGCGCGTCTAAACTAATTATCCAGCAAAATTCTGCTAAAATTCTATTGAAATTCTGGTACGTTAAAAAATATATTATATTTGATTTAACATATGCCATATGCTGTATAGCTATCGTTATGTTTATTTTCTTGAACGCGTTCAATTTTTATATATATTGCTTTAAAAGATAGATTGAGATGTACGAGGTAATGTTTATTCTTTGTAATGTGTTATTGTGTATTGGCACTGTTGGAGGAAAACACTCCACTCTTCCAGGAAAATTCTGCGTCTGCTCTACTGTTTAGTTTTCCTGATTTTCGAACCTATTAAGCATTATCTATTACTAAATTAATTTAAAGGGCCTTCCAGACCAATAGCCTTTTCTGGAATATGCCTTGTGTAGATGGTGTAGCGAGATGTAAACAAACTGGATTTTTGGAATTATAAATACCATAGGCCCATGGCTTCGGGGCTCTATTGTAATGTCACGCTGTCAGCGTGCAGATCTGGATTAGCATACACTGAACTTATACCGTTATACTCGAATATATTTCTGTTACACATTAACAGAATACAGATAACCCCAACAGGTACAATTTTTCTCCAACGATGTTATTTAAATGGTTCATGTTGTTGACAATTTTTTAATCCGTGAAATTCCTGTTTTAACCATTTTAAAAGATTCAATTTATTTTACCTAGTTGGTCACCGATAACCACCGTGGCAACTAACGCGTTAACGGCGTGAAAAATTAAATTAAAGCAGAATCGTGAAAACACTGTAAATTCCCACCGACAAAAATTCAAAAATAAATGTACCAAACAAGTATCGGTCTTTTAAAATCAACGTCTAAAATACATGTACAAATCTCAAAAAGTAGTTTCCACGATTTTCTCCAGGAACTAATAGAAACAGCATCACTACTTCCCTTACAAAATCCAATCGATTCGAAACTCGTCAACTTTCAAAATCCACCTTAGATTCCCTTGGAAAACAAAAGCAAAAAAAAAAATCATTTGTTTGAAGCAATTCAGCAAGGTTAGCCTGCGAAGGGAAACTCAAGATAAAGTGTTTCTCCCTAGTGGGAAGGTAAATTGTGACGACGGGCCTCCGGCCGCGTTAACGATGACACGTTCACATTTCCGGCACGCAACGTTTGCCTCTCACCTGATTACAACACTTCATCGTTCATCTTTGTTGATGTCTCCAGAAAAAGTTTTAATCGATTAATATTATTATTATTGTTGTTGTTATTATTATTATTGTTGTCGTTGTTGTCATTGTTGTCGTTGTTGCCGTTGTTGCCGTTGTTGCCGTTGTTGCCGTTGTTGTCGTTGTTACTAGTATTGATATAATTTTGTAACGTCTCATGGAGAATCTTTTCGAGTGCCATGAAACATTACAGACGATGCACAGGACCCGAGCCTAAGATTTGTAGCCTTGATAACCGGCCTCATGAATTATTGATGAGACATTTGAATTCATTTGAATGGCACGGCACGAAATCGCGAAGAAATCTCCGAGTATCGACGAGAGGATATCATCGCCTGACCTATCGTCATCCTCGTGCGATTCGTGAACCTGCATCTCATTTTTCTCTGCTTCTTTATGCCAGTTAATGCCACTAAAACTGCCGCGTGATCGATTCTCTGCTAATTTTGGGGAAGAGTTTGCTTTTTCTTTGACCTTTGGTCTTCGCTGAACTTGTTAGCGAATCTGTTTCGCTTTTAGTGGGCGTAAGAAATAATTTAAGTATGGAATTATTTGAATAATCCTTCAGTTGGGTATTATTTTAATAATTCTTCAGATAAGATTATTTTAATGATTTTTTCAAGGGTTGGAATAATTTCAATATTTTCGCAAAAGACGTTTTTCTATTTTAAGATCGTTGAACGTTATATAGAATATTTTATACGATCGCTGGCGATTCCTGAACTTGTACGCTATTTCCTTCTTCTTCTTTCTCTCGCGGATTACATCATTGGAACTTTCGTGAGATCGATTCCTCGCTATATGTTGACTCGTGTGTAACTTTTTCTTTATTCTTTCTAAACTTCGTTATTGAATCTTTTCCTGTCTTAATGAATATAAGAAGGAAGTTAAGTAATGTCAATAGAATTCTTGTATGAGAGATACCAATACATCCTGTTATTAGACTTTCATTATTTAGAAGAATGAAAAAAGAAAAAAATAATGTTAACTCAGAAAGAAGATATATCGATGTCTCAAGTCGTGTCATGTGCGATGATTCGAGAAATGAACAAATGTTATATAAATTACTTGAGCTAAGGAGGGCTGTATAATTCCAAAGATATTAAAAATCGTGATTTTCCTCAAACCGCCCTGCAATTATTATTTCACTTAAAAGCTAATTAAATTATACACGATAGTTATTACTAATACACGCGATCGCTCATGGTAATTATATCTTTCAAGTTACGACGAGATAAAAAATTGCTTCAATCTGATAGACTCTATTTAACCATTCGCAAGTTAATTAAAATATTTCCGCCAGGACTTGTTTACAATATCGATTGCAATAATTCCCCATGATCATGAAAAGGAAAAATCGCGTCTCTGTCTCACCTCCTGTTCCACGTGCGCGATCGTTTTCTTCACGACGTACCTGGAAAAAATCGTCGATACTACAAATAACTGATTTTTTTCCTCTTTCGTGTAATATCAATCCATGAGCCAGCTGAGCGTATCCAACTCGATATTTCCAAGGATACCTGGCTGAAAACGCATAGCAGTAGGGAATAAATGGAATTACAGTTATCGAAAATCGTAGAAAACAAGCCCGAAGAGCTATCTGACGTCCATCGGTGGAACCCACCGAGGAACGGTCGACAAACTACGGAAATGTGGTCAGTCGAAGCTTGCTTGATCAACAATAAGGGACAGGGCATGTCCTGAAAATTGATCATGGACGAAGGGGAAATAATTAATGTACAATATATCCAGTCCATATACAATGTATTAAAATTACATACGTCATGATTAACGTCTAACTGTTAAAAATGTGATGGCAATATGGGGGAATATTTTTCGTAATTGACAGAAAAGCTTTAACCATTTAATCATCGTTTATATAGATTTCATAAAAAATTCAAATGTTCTATAATTAAGTAAATAAATTGCGATTAATACACGTTTAACATGATATCAACGTACATTTCGATCGAATAAAAGCAAACTTTTTACTAGCTAAAAATGTGCTTAAGGTAAAGTTAGTCCTACTAAAAGTTAGTCACAGATTAAGATCATCGAATTTTATTGCATTCTAAATCACCTTATTTTGACGATTCGATATGCGTACGAAGAAACATGAATATAAACATACATACAAAGAGACATATGCTTATGTGCATGCATGTATGTACGTGTAAGTACCATACATGTATGCACGTGTACCGTTCAACGGTACAGTCACCTGTTTTTATGCCGCAGATACAAGTAATTAACACCGTATGAGTTGTTATTCGCCTTCAAGACAGATTAATTACAATGCAACTTGTTCAGAACAATTTGAAGCAGTTATAGAATGTTGACATTTCGACCACACATGCACGCTGCTGTACAAGGAATTGCTTCATACGAGAGGAATTGCACTGTCCTCCTCGCGCGCACGGCTTCTCCGAATCTCTTTCATCCACAATAAATTATTTCCTTTTACAAACAAACCATCCATTTTAAAATCGTATTTAGCGTCGATTGTTTTTGATTGTTTTGCCAGGACAAGAAACGATACAATCAAGAATTCCTTCGTATACGGAAAAGAGGGTCATACGCGCACGCCATAGCTGTACATTTCTACGTCTTCCCTTTTTTACCGACGACTCACGTAATTGTTGCGTTCTAACGTTCTAAAATTGGACCAATCAACGATCCTTTAATTACTCGTCACGGAGACTTGGCAATTGTCTTCGACACGTGACTTTGCCAGGACAAAAATTATTCCATCAGAAATTCCAGATTCTACGGATAAGAAGGACACGCGTAAGAACGTCGTTTCCGTCATCCTGGTAACTAATTACTGATTCTACCTTGTTCGTTAATTGCACGATTTCTCGAGATTCTCGAGAAAAGAAGAAGAAGAAAAAACGGAACAAGAAGTAAAGGAAAACGATTCATGCGCATACTACATAAAACTGATCGAATCATTTGAAAAATCCAAGCTGGCTCGAGGGGATTTTTTATCGAGAACGCCGGTGTAGTATCAACGTAGCGTCGCAGTAACGCAACGTTCAGCCATGCGACAGAAAAATGTATCACCATGAACACGAGCTTCTTTGCGTTTATGGACGAGATTCGTCTGACTGGCATTGAAGATGATCGATGCAACTCAATTACGGACCGAAGATACCTTCGCTTATTATTACTACTCTTGCTTGTTATTACTTCTTACTTCGTAGCAAACGTTTCCTGAATTTGTTTCGCAATTATCAAGTTACCATCGCAGTACGGTGTGCGATGGACAAAAATAGAAATAGTCGCTGTTCGATTTTGATCTCATTACGCCGATATGATATCGTCAGCGCGTAAGTAAGTAATATTATAATTGTAAACAATAATCGTCCGCGGAAGCAATAGAGGATTGGTAAAAAGGGAGGATTAGTAAAATCGTTAGCACATCAAAGTCTAATCACTTGAAAATTAGCTCGTTCACTGTACGTTCTTGTTTGTTAGCTCTTGTTAAATAGCGTTTGTTACGACTTAAATATGAAGAATTTGAGCAAAGATACGTGCAATTTTAATTTCTAATTAGAAAATTTCTTCCCCCCTTCAAAGAGCAATTTGAAAAATATCGTTCAAACCACCTTACATTAATTTTGATCGTTCTGTGTCAAGAAGGTATCGTATCACAAAGTTACATGCTATGTAACTTTCGTTACAAACTGCTACATTCGATGTTCATTATTTTTTTAGTTGGATCTTTAGTTAAAATTAAAGTTACACGAAAAGTCTGTTCTTCGCCGAATGTCAGCGCAATATCTGAAGACACGGAAGGGAAGATAAATGATTTCTGCATGACGCTCACGATAAAGTGGTAGGATTTAATTACTTAAGCAACACTTCTCACACTGATGTGTGGTGATAAACAAAAAAGCAAATATTCAAAATGTTTCGAGTCAGGGAGATACCAACAAAAATTTTATAAACAGGCTTTTACTCGTCAGATCTCCTGATATCAAGCTGCAGAGAGACTGCACGTTATATGCGTCTTTTATCTTCGTCGCGAGTGCTCGCCCAAATGCCGTACTGCGATGACATGGCGAATTTTTTTCTCGTTTAACATGTTCAAGTCGGGAGGATTTCTACGATTCCTGCTTTCCGCTCAGGAGAAAAAAAGAAAAAGGTGGAAACAATTTTCTCGCTTGATTTTTATTTCACAAATATTAATTCGTTATTGTTGAGAAGTATTGAAAAAAAAGTAAATAAATGATGTTGATACGTGCATCGATTTCGCACTGAAACGTGTTAATTTGTCAGTACATATATATTTACTGTTGAAGTTTATTTGTTTTTATATCTTCATAAATATAATTGAAAAACAATATCACAAATTATTTACAAATGTCAATGATCGCGTGGGAAAAACAGAACGTTCGTGATAAAATTGTCACCTGGTAGACCAAATGTATATTCTAGAATTATGGACATTTTTATGAATATGGAATATTTAGCAAAGCGCGAAGATAAATGTTTATCAATGGCAGATAACGCGAGAATAATCCGGGAATAATATGTTAAGAGAGAACACAATACAATTATTGTTCGAGTGGAGTATTTCATTTTATAGTTTCCAGAAGATTGATTTTCTCGGACAGGTGTTCGCGTTCGAATAAAAAATCCAGCAAATGGAGGTCGAAAATAGTATTTCTTACGCCATGGTGAAGGAATCGGTCAAATCAACTGATGGTATTATAATATATATCGTATCTACATTTCTAACGTGTTGCTAACGATGTTCTGGTGTTCTATCGTTCATATCTTTAATTCATGTTTATAACGCTATGAACACTGATCGTTTATATGATAATATCCTAGAAACTGAAACGGAATTATCTTTCTAAGAGACGTAGTTCCTTCCGTCGATTTTATTTATAAATTAGTAATACTGACTGATCAAGATTATGGGAAATATTGCGATTGATTTAAGAACAATATAAAAGAATTGTAGTTTGTATAACATAGGCCATGAAAAGCAACAGGAGATTATGAAACTTGTCTTTAAGGGAGGAAAGTTTCACTTTGTTAAAATGCCATTCTTCAAAGTATGATTTTACTCGACGAATGAAAGAATAATGGTAAATTAGATAATATAGATTTAGAATAATTGAATAAAAGCTGTGTGGCATTTTATATTCTCCAAATAAACGAGAACAGAATTATAAAATAGAAAGGAATAAAAAGAATAGAGAGTCGGATCCAGGAAAAGTACTACAAATAAAATTAGGGTAGAGAAGTATCAAAATTAATGCAAGAGTGTATTAAAATTTTATCAAAGTAGGATATATTTTCCCCAAAGGGAAGCAACATACCTCCGAGCGATTTGATTAAGAAGCCACTAACCAAAGTTCCCTCAACGAAAAGGTGGTGAACATCAAAGGAAAAGTTGGCAAAAACATGATGGCAGTTTCCGGTAAAGCACAATCTCGCAAGATCATTTTTTCGTCACGCACTAGCCCTTTCGTCGAACCCATTAGACTCCCTGTGGCCATGGAGCTAAATGGAAGGTCGAATTATAGAAAAAGAGGTCTCGGTTCCTTGTCGGAAATCGAAGAAAAATATACTGTAACTCGATCGAAAAAAAGGAATGTACTTGCTAGAAAATACAAGAGACATGTTTAAAAGAAAATTGCAATTTTCAAATATTTTCCTTTATAAACTGTTGGTACTTTTTTACAGGATTGAAACGATCGATAGGGAAACTGTGTCTATTTGGTGCATAATTTATAAACGATAAAACGGAAGTATCAAGGATATATCGATTCAAGAACTCTGTCTCTCCCTATCATTTCTCTGACGTAGAGAGATGTCCTTAATTAAAATATTCCAAGTCGAACGATTCTGCGCATTGCTTCGTAAATGGACAATATTTATCATTTTTAACGTGCACGCTGCAATGACTTGAAAGGGGAGTTCTGAGCTCTGTTTGCTCTTAACGGTGTATTAATATTCGATTGAAATGAGAATCTAGAAACAAAGGGAGAGAATATTTTTATCGCAATAAATGTAACGATAAACGAAAGGACACGCGTGCATATGAGAGGAAAGAAAATGGATGAAAGCGTGCTTCAAAGAAACGATAAATCCCCTTGAAAACAAAGCCGATACGGATAAACTAAAAATTTTTTTGAAAAATTCTATTAATGAAAAGGTCATAATGAATATATAAATATACATAAGTGGCAAGTGTATCCTCCAGTCAAATAATTATTAAAATTGTTAAAATTGTTAGAAATTGAAACAAAGTTCTTTAAAGCCATTATAATTACCAACTTACACGTAATTTATATTCAAAAAATTAAAACTTCCAATATAATTAACTTGTTTCGACCTTTTGCCTTACATGATTTTTTTCTTTTTTCTAAAAACATTCCACGGTCGGCGCATCAAACATAAAAAGAAGATTAAAAAGATTAAACACCAAACAGATTTCACAAAGGACGTAACCTAACATACAAACACTCACCACACTAAAGAAATAAATCAATCAAATTCGAAGATGGTATCCCACTGGTGGTAACTATCCACATGCTATATTGCTATATCACTAAACTATAATATTTTACCAAATGTCCTACTGGACAAATTGTAAGATATAAATAAATAAATAATAGAAAAAAAACATTCCGATTGTTCCCTATTTAGATGATTGAACTACTTAACCATAAGCTATACACGCAATACTGTATAGTTACTAAACAGTATAACTAAAGTGTAATTAAAGGAAGCATAGCTAGCAAAATGGCGTTAAATGAAAGTGGCCGTTAAAAAGCAAAAGATACAGAGCGCGAGATAAGTAAAACAACCTAAGGTTTATTACACATCTCGAAATGGAAAAAGTCTGTTGAAAAAATTGTTTAATCAGCTAGTTAAGTAAGAGTTAAGTAAGGAAGTTACTTAAGAAAATGATATACCTGCCAAGTAGGACCGAAGCGAAATTGAAGGACGATTAGATAACATTTAACCGTGTCTTTTCGTCGAACTCGTTCAAGATCGTTTACGCCGGTGAACTTGAACTTAAATGTGTATTCGTAAAAAGCGAATGGAACCAGGCAGCCAGGATGGCCTTGCTTGCGGTCGTTTCATCCATTCATGGGAGTCACTTCTCTCGTCTTTATATAAAGAAACGATCGTACAAATTGCTTTTCGGCTCTTACCTTGATACACAGTTAACCGTCTCGCATCTAAACCTTCGAAATTGCACGTTTCTTCGCTCCATCCTGGAGAACACGACGTTGAAATAATTCTATGAAAATTTGTCAATATTTTTCGAGTCAAGGAAATCGCTAATATCTTGAAATTTAACAATTCAGAAAGACGAACAAAGAGAAGAAAATTATAAAGTTACTTCGAAAGAGGGAAAGTTACCATTTTTCTATTAATTTACAATTTCTCTCAAGTCACAGTTTTTAGCGTGAGCTCGCGAACCAAAGAGAAATTGTAAATTATCGATTTACGAAAGTCAAGATATTTTATATTTCCCAAATAAGCAAACTCGATATCGTAAAATACTACGAACAAGGAAGATTGAAAAGAATGGAAAGATGTCGTAGAACCGATCGAATAATACTACGTGTAAATGAAGAACGAATGACCAAAAAACAGGAGAAAATATAGAAGCGGCAGGAGAAATCAAATGGATACGAAACTCGAAGGAAGAAGGACACGCTGAGAAGCAAATATTACACACAGCTGTAAGAGCTGACACATATTAAGCAAGCCAATCAGAATATCTGTTTCGTAGTGACGGTCATGTCTGTTTCAAAAGCGGACAATTCGATAACGACCAGCATAAACATTATCTCTAACATTAACGACAGATTACGAAACCGCAACATAGGAACTGAACGGTGTCCCTCGTATATTTCCTTCTTTTCTGGCCATTCTAAAGGCTGCTACAGCTTCCAGTTTACTAATATGGTATTCTTCTGCTTACGTCTATGCGTTTCTTTAAATATAGAAATCGAGCCTATCATCGTGTAGAGAAGGACATCAGGAAGTAGAACGAATGATCTATCGCGCTGATAATCACCGTCATCGTTACATTTTTGCTTGCTGTCTTTCCTTCTGATTTTTATTTTATTAGCAATCATGCGTAATACCACGATTTGCGTCACAAGAGAAGGGCGAATGACGCGATACAGAAATTTCTCAACCGATAAGCAAAGTAATTGCATTGTGCTTGATTTCCTGCAGATAATCCGAGATCTTGTTTGAAATTGGAACTCCAGACAATTTTAATACCGTTCTTTTATTCGTGCTTCGGGATAATATTAACGCTGTATCGTTTGATCTTCTCCGATGCATTCTACTTCTCATTGATCTTTTAATTCTTCTGATTATACACGTCGTTCGTTTTTAATTTCTCCAACATTGTTCTCTCGTTAATCTTCAAGCATGAAATTACCCTTTTTTTAATAGATGTCTGTGTAGTCTCATCCTCTTCGTTGATGCTGCATCTATTAATTCTTCGTTAGTTGGTCATATTATGCGTATAACTATATAGTTAGTTATTCGCGTTTAACTTTCTCAACATTGTTCTTTCAGCCATGTTCATAGCCACTAATTTTTCTATTTTTAGGCGTTAACCGGTTGTTACGACCGTTCGCGGAGAGGCGCGGTCACGAGGAAAACGCATCAGCGAGAGGCGTAAATTCTCGCTACGATTCGGTGAATCGACGCCGCGAAGTAGTCGTTCCCCTGTTTCGGTTAGGATAACAGAGGTGGTTGAATGAATATGACACAATAGTAAGTTATATTTCACCGTTTATTCCACAACTCATAACGAGGCTAGTTACACTGGTGCGTATGTACGAGATGAGTGAGTGACTGATCTACGGGTGTGTATACCCGGTGGAAGGATGTTGACCGTTCGAAGGATGTGAAATCAGTACTGTCTTGGGAGACGATGATGTGTCGGAGGAAAGCTAAGGATGGGTGTGTCTAGCGCACGGGACCATCGGATTTGTTCGTGACGATTTGAGTTAGGAGAGTGAGGGAGTAGGCTTCGTCGTTAATTGGTTAGACGAAGGGTCTTAACCGCCCTCGAGAGAAAGTGGTTAGTGGGAGGAAAGTTGCAGCGTACGTGAGAAAAACTAACTTTCCCTTGTTAAGCCGTGGTAGACAATAGTCTCTAGAAATTCCTCGGAAACAGATGTTTGTTTCGTTTGAAGGACCTTTTCTAGGAAATCTATGAAATTTATGGAAGGTCCTTGAAACTATGGAGGATACGCTGCGAGTATCCGAAGACATCTGGTTGCCATATTGCCTGCGGTGTGTGGCCTCGGCTAGGTAGAGTGTTACGCGACGTAACACCGGTTGAAATTTTGTTTTTTTCAAATTACGGTCAATTCTATTTACGCGCTGTTTCAAATTACTCCAGAAATAACATTTCAGTTCTTATAGCTGACTTATCTAAAATTCCTTAATTGCCGAGAAATGTAACGGAAAAGGTCTTACGTATTTTCGTTGGGTTATTCCAAGGCGTAACAAAAAATTGGAATTTTAAGTAGAAAACATTATCCATACCATTTATCCGTTTATAGAAGAGTGTAAATGGCAGGTAATAACATTATTTTCCTCTAAAGTCAACTGGGAAAGAATGGTCGCTACTTAGGCTATAATTTATTAATAACATACTTTACGCTTACATACGTAAAGCAAATATCTTATTTTTCCTAGAAAGTTCAATTTTCCTTGTCATTAGCCAGAACTCTCTTGTAGTTTACACATGTTTATGTATGTAGTTTACACATGTGTGTTTATTTCTTTGCATGATGTCTGCATTAAGATTCTGATCTATGGAAACATCTATCCACGGAAGATTACCGAATGATGTCCATGTTTCGAAAATTTGTCGCAGATTTTTACACGTGAGTAATGTTTTATGAAATTAAATAATTTTAAATAATTTTTTTTAGTAAGCTTTATCTAGAATGTATTATTATCTACAAAAAAAAACAAATCAAGGAATTTGTCAGGATATCGTTTATATTAGGACTTTCTTGAATATTAAAAAAATTGTAAAATTTCTAATTGCATCGCGCTTTCTCGTAACAGAAAATAGCAGATACTTTACGATATGCTACTATTAATCTGTAACAAAAATTGGTCGGCGATATTACCGTGCGATATTATAGCGTGTCGCGTAACACGACGACGAAAAGAAGGATTTATGTTCAGAAATAACGGAAATGCGATAAAAAAGAGATGAAGTATTTCGAAAATGTGAAGAGACTGCACTTTTTGTAGACATAAAAGATAGATAAATAACAGTGTTGCCTGAAGACATAAAGAAAATGGATAGATAATGGTGTTGCCAGAAAAATCGCTGAAAACTGAACATACCTAAAACTGACAATGAGTAAGTTCTGTGTGTTCAAGTTGAAACATCGAATTATTGAGAACACCTTTAATTTATACACGAACGAATGTTAATTTAATGTTGCTTTTTAAACCTAAAGTCAAGTCGATTCTGCTTTTCCAATAAAATTATGTCTCATATCACGCAATGAGAAAGCATAGCTTCATAGCTATCGGTAATTCGTGGTAATTGTAAAAAATTAATCTGAGAGTTCTAAATATTTAAATAATTTTATAATTGATATGTAAAATGATAGCTATTTCCTTTTAAAATTCTGATTCAACTAATAGTCAAAATTTCATTTTTCGTATTTACCGTGTTGATTATCGAACCCTCGACGCTATATGGTTGCTCTCATAAAACGTTAACACCTAAATTCGCTAACTCAGATGTCAAATAAAACGATTCGCTTTTATTAAACGCAAGTGCCTTAAAAATCTCAAGGTCCTCCGAATTGAACTCCACAATAGATCCAACCTTTCTACTCATTTCGACATTAATGGGCCTTGGTAAATAAAAATTCTGCCACAACTTGGGACGAAAGTTGGACTTTGAAACATTGGTTTGATAGTGGTGCAAGGTTTAGGAAGTTCCGCGTAACATCGATCATTGTAATTGACACTTATTGGACAAGAGAAAAATAGATATTTTCGTAAATAAACTAAACTCATAAAACGAGACACGCAAAGTAAAATCGAGTTCTCAAACACAAGGAATTCGTAAAAATATAAAACATTTTACAAAGTTATTATCTTTCTAATTGCTCGTGAAAATGGACAATTAACAACTTCTAATCTATAGATAAAATATAACGATGCTAATAGAGCAATAATTTTCAAAATGCAACGATATCAATAAAATACAAATTTCCAAAATACGACTATGCAAGGATAAACGATGTTTACTAGAGCCTAGAAATAGTAAAGAATATAAATTTGAAGAATTTGATTTAAGAATTACAAATAAAATCGCCTTTTCCATTATACGATTGTTTGATTTTCTACTCTTTAAAAACGAACGCCGAATGGTATTTAAACATACGGAATACAAACACGTGTTACAAGCATGTTGCATTCATCCGTGGGAATGTAGTAACGCTTTACGCACTTCCAGATATCTTGCTTCCTTTATTCATAAATTAATTCACGCGGCCGAAGGCCGCCGCGTTTCAGAAGAAATCGATTCAAAATTGCAAAACTTATGTGCACGTGCTATCTTTCGCTCTTTTTCCACAGACGCATGCTGCTGTAGCTTCATCGTAGTCCTTTATTGTGTAGCGCTTAAGCTGTTACCACACATTATTCTCTCATTAATCTCAATGATATTGCTATCCCAAATTTGTGTCTTGCAATTCAATCTCGTCTTCGTATTCGTCTTTGCTTTGATCGATATTGATATTTGAGAAATGATCTCCAACACGTTAGAGACGAAACTACAATAAAATATATCACACATAGAGAATTATAATTAATTTGAAATTTTAATCTAAATTAGAAACGAATAGGCCTACACACAAAAACAGACTTACAAAAAAGTATTCGAATTTTTTTTACGAATATATTATCTGTACTATTGAAGATATTTTGAAATTTCATTAAATTATATCGCTAATGTTTGTGACGTATCTGGAAATGTATCTAAGAGCTGACAGAGAGAGAGAACAATATTAAATATTGAATATTGAATTATGAAAATTATTAATATTAGATTATACTGTTGATAACGTTGATATAAGCTGTTTTTTTCTTTCTTAAAAATCATCGAGTTTCGCTCTTGCATTTATAAAGATCTTCGAAGAAAGAGATCCCGAAATAGAAATTAATACACATGATGAAATAATTTGCAGGAATGGCAAATTGTGCAATCGTCTACACGAAATAGTAATTTCGTGTTTTGCAGGCATAATTGCTTTCCAAACAGCTATTAGACAATAAAACTTTATCTTCCGCAATCAACATCAAACATACATTTTAACGTCGGAAAATTCGCCTGAACTATATTTTATTTACTCGAAGATCATTAAACATTAATTGAATCTAATCTAATTTTAAATATTATCGCTTTTCCTCGAGGTGCTCCTCCTAGCTGGCAAGCAACATGTTCTCTTAATAACTTCTCTATCTAAAATCAATCTTTCATATCATGGATCGTTAATTTATGCATCATCGCGATGTCTAACCAGTTTCTGATTTCCACGAATATTACCTATGAAAATTATAGGGAAAAAGCAGGATAAATTACGTTTTATATTTTTTACGGAGCAGTTTTAAAATTGAATACTGTACAGTAAGACTGTAATAAGTCACAATTTTTGTTTTTCTTCTTTTTTTTCATTATACACGATAGAAATTATTTGATTTTGGAATTGAATATGTGTTCTTGCCATACTTTTGGATATTTTGAAAATATTAATACGCTTATATTATATAAAATCCATAAAACTAATCTTATCTTTCTACCCGCGGTGTTCGATTTAATAACATCACACCAAAGTTGTTGTTTTATTTGATTTTAGGAATCTTTTCGTATATTATTGTAACTTCAAAAATATCAAAGTATTATTCATTTTAACAGATATGCACATTTTACTTCGACAAAATTTCCTCAGTTACACGTATCTTCGTATTTAACAGAATTCTTTCCACTTTTAACTGAAGCGTTTATTTTAAAAGTGATGTAAGTATATTTTTCGACAAAAATTGATAAAACGAGAGACTTACGTGTACTTTAACGTAAAACTTTTATTTATAAACGAATTATAATTTCACTCTTATATTTCGTTCGTTTGAATCAATCGAAACATCGTTAATAAATGGAATAGCATAATCGCGTAATCATAATAATTTTGAAAGCGGTATAAGTCTATTTCTTAATGATCTGTAGCTTGTCCAAATAGTCGAGGCAGCAATAATTAAAAAGAAATGATATCGAAATTAAACAGCAGTATTTTACGTGTTTCAATTCTTCAACGACAAGCTTCCGACTTAAACTTTATATTTATCGTGAATCATCAAATCTTCTTTTCGATTTTATTCAGAGGAGCTGATAAGGAAGTTTGCGATATGTGTGAAGCACCGTTTATAGCTGCGATTACGAATGCAAATGTTGTCGTCCTATGTGTGGACATACGACATGTAGACGAATCCCCGGGCATGTTGCGTTGTCATGTCGCAACGTTATCGGTGCTATCATGCACGCAAATTTTATAAGAACGATCAACGACGATGTATCTTTCCGTGATGCACCTTTTGGATTTTGTTAAATAACAAAACGCACTAGAGTTGCTGAAATAATTTATTCATCGTGCAGCATCAGAACAGAATATTTTTCTTCCGAGTTGGATTAAAATATTTACAAAATAATTATTTATTTACAAAATAATAAATATTTACAAAATTAAATAAAGAATGACTGTACTTCGATAAAAATTTGAAATCAATATCAAGCAATTACAGAAGATAATCTGTAGATATGCATAGTAATTATAAACAAACTGTACATAACGAGGAAATAATGAAACGAAAATTGGATACAAATCATAACGAGTATAACGAGTAATTGATATCAGAAATACCTATATATTCGCAACGTAGAATTGACGACCCTGAATAACAACATGCTAATAATCACCTTGTCGATCGAGTAATTAAAGGAACGTTATTGTCTTCTGTGAAAATCACAGTGCGTACTTTCATAACGTCTTTATAAAGTCAGGCAAAAGCTATTGTATGCATAAAAATGGATTTATTAAAAGTATTAATTATGCACTATCCTGCAACAGAAAAGAGAAACCTCCTTCCTAAAAGAAAAAAGAAAAAGAAAAAAAAAGGCGAAAGAAAAAAGATACTATATGCCTTCTAACGTTAATTTATGATACAGACGAACAAAAATGACAAGATCAATCAGCGTGATATACCGATTGTTCCAATCTTCTATGCTCTACAAGATGACGTAATTTTGAAAAAATATCAGCAAAAATCGTTATCTGTTTATGGTAATAATAACATCTCGCGACACACGTTGAACAGACCTATCAAACGGAATGATACAGGTATATTACTTATAAGTAATCCCGATGATTTAGCGCTTTTATCGACAAATCTTAGAAACAACATATACTGCAGCAACCGAGACAATCTTCGAATTTGCAGAAGATCGTTGTAACCAACGAAAAAGAACGTTTTATGAACGTTGTTCAAACCGCTCGCAGGAAGATACCTCTGTTTTAGATTTCCTCTTAGATCAACGCAAGACGATGACTTATAATTCTTATAAATATCGATAAAACGTCTTTCTTCACGCGTCTATTACGAAATCTATCCTCCACTGCGATAAAATATAATTAATATTTATCAACGAATTTCGAGAATTAAAACGACGAATAATTCGAATAGCTTTTCGCGTTCACGAAATCTTTCACGTTCGATTTCTATTGGCGAATTTTCAAGGAGGAACCCTTTACTGGAATACGCGCGAAATTCAAACTTCGTTTTCAAACTGTTCCGTTGCGTAAGAAAGATCGTAAGAGCGATCTTGCATCTCGCGTATATAACATGTAATTCTCTTCTTTTTTTTCTTTTTCAAGGGTATCGGGTTTCTGAAGCAAATATCTTTGACGGTTAAGTCCCTGCGTCTCCGTGTTTCGCGAGTAGATTTCATTACTCAGCGAATTTTCCTGAAGCTATCAATGGGGCTATTTTGTTTCGGGAATCAGAAAAACTACCGTGTTCTTTCGTGACAATTGGTTTAATTAACTGCGGCTCGAGGAAGATAAAAACGGAAAATATCGCGCTCATTTATTTTCGGTGTCGAAGGTCGCACGAATAGAAAATTTGTAATCCTCGATTGACATAATCGACACTATCCGATCATAATTTTTTTATCTCTCGGGTAAACATAGAAGGTCAAAAAATTAGAACTCCGGCGATATCGAAGTTTGGAAATTTGGAACTTGGACGATTTGAAAATATTTCAAAATTAGGATATTTAGAACTTCGAGCGCATCGAAACTGGAATATTTGGAAATTCGGAAATTTAGAAGTTCGACAATTTGAAAATTTGAAAGTTATTATTAGAAAGTTAAAATTGAGTGTTAAAAAATTTGAAAATGTCGATGCGATTAACCTCGATATTTTTCTATATATCTGTTGATTTTTTCGTTCACAATGTAACAAACCGAAGAACCGTAGAATTTTAATTTGAAAAAGATATCAAAAAACATTTACCATGTGAAGAAACATAGTGAAACAAAGTATGGTTCACTGAACGGTTGATTCGCTTTTACTCGAGTGCTATGCGAGAAAATGATGGATAAAAAAGAGAATTGCGTAAAACACAGAGAATTGTACAAGTCGAAGATAAGTAAATGATGTGATGTTGGAACAATAAAATTGCCGATTGAATGATCATTGCGAGTACCGTGTGAATTACGATGAAACCAACTTTATCATGATTCACACACGGTATACGATATACTTTTCAATTAATCCTATTAAATTTAATCACGCAAGACAAGCTGTTAATCAATTCACGTGTCAAGTATCATCGAGAACTAAAGTTTGTCTCTGTTTCTTTGTTTCTAAAGTCCTTTAAATTTAAATTCGTTAAGTCGTTAGTATATTTCCATATAGCTTTTACCCCATCAAATTCATTTTTTCTTAAATAGTAACATTTATTTTGTAAAATCTGTAAAACTAAAGCTACATATTACTCATTTTCCAACGTTTCTTTTCTACCATCGATTAATTAATGGTAAATCAATTTATATCAAATTTGTTAAATCAATTTCTATAACAATTAGTAATTAATATTAAAAGTCGAATAAATTAACGAGCCCCATTAGATAAATTCGTTCATTTCGTCGATAATGGAACGATTATTTCAAATTGTTTCATCGTTCGACTTTGAAACCACTCAAGGAACTATCAGTTACACGATATCTGACTAACGCTTCGACGGATGGATAATCAACGTTTGATTCACATGATCATTGTTTTTCCAGTTCACCGAATTCCAGTTAGCCGAATTCAATACCACGGTAAACCTGCGATACTAAAAATTACGTAATAATTTCTATTTTATAATCATTCTTTCCTACCTGAAAGAAATCGATCTTTCGTATATCATAAATCCCAATGTACGCAGCAAAGCAACTTAGAATTATACCTTATTCTCTTTCTTGCTAAACAATTCATACTCAATTAATATTCCTGATCAATTAACCAGCCTAGCTGTCTGCTTATTATTGTATCTCTTCCAATCTGTACTATACTATACAAACAACACTGTAAATTACCATACGTAACATGGTGAAACACAGGAAATTCACAAATTCTCACTCCAAATACTCCGCAACTTCACCTCGTAATATCACTCAAATTTCCATGAGTCACCAACAGGCGAATTAAGTTAGTTAACCAAACACAGTTTGAGGAAACATATCAAACCATGCAACAACGTCGCAACGTTCTCGGAAGGTACACTCACCTGCGCGTCACCAGTTTATGTTTCTCGCTTTCCGGTCGCGTATACGTGTCGCGACAAAGCGACGAGAGAGAAAGAAGATTGCGATGGCAGTGAGAAGAGCGAGAAGGGAAAAAAGCGTGCAAACGAGTCACGAGAAAACCCAACGGTCGCGGTGCAACAGGAGAAGCGGCTCTTTGGAATCGTAAAATCCCCGCAGTTCTCCAGTGACGTCTTCGACTTCGGCGTTGCTGTCGACAGGACGATCCACGGGGACCAAAGTCATCGTCCAATAGCCGCACACACGACGCTGGTGGGGCTCCGCTTTCGTTTGCACACGCTATAAAGCCCCGCTAATTGTCCACGCGGCGAACAGTCGGTGCGTGCCCCCTTTTAAACGACAATGTAGCGCGGCGTCCGAAAAATCGAGGATCCGTGCACCCAAGATCATTGTGACGATCGAGATCGAGCACGTGTCCTGGACTTGGATCACAGGATCACGAGAGTCGTTGCGATCCGCGATTTCTTTTGTTATTTTTCCCATTTCCGTTTTATCCTGTTGAAACAGTGAAAAGACATCCGGAAGAAGAAGAAGAAGAAAAGAGTAAAGTTTGTTCGAAATCGACTTATCGAGTCGGACAAAAGTGAAGAAGCTAGATTTCATTTTATTTCTGTGACTTCTGCAGAGAGTTTCTCGTTTTAGAAACAAAACCACGACGAGATTTGTGATACGCCTAGTGAAGTTTCGCGTTGCTCTCGGACGATCGTGGAAAAGGTAAACGTTTGTTTGCACCGATCATTCGTATCGATGTGTCGCGTGAGACTTGAATTTTGGTACAGTGGTTCGTCGTGAAAGTATTTGAACGCTGGTCGTAAAAGGCTTTGGTGTATAATGTATGTTATCTGTTACACGGAACATTATGAAGTATATCGGGAAAAACTTGTTCGATATAACCGTACCTGTGTTATCTTAGCCGTGTCTCATTACGGTGATAATTAAACTTCAAAATGTTTCGCCTTATATATTATATATAATATAACACATATTATAATATCTACTATATCCATAAAGGACTTCTATAAGTATTTCAGCATTTAGCATAGATAACTTACGTATCTTTACATAATGCGTTACATAAAATATTTAAAAATTTCTTTAGTATCGGAATGAGACATGACTATTGTAGGTCAGTCAAATTTTTAGTCAATCTGAAAACTCATATAGGAGCTACTGCGATATTCATTGATCGCGAACATAATACACATGATATATTTACAAAATGTTTGCACAAATATTCAGATATTTTCATGTGAGCTACTGTATATTTGCTATTTTGCGAAGAAGGAAGAAAATGAAGTTCTTTCATTGCTCCAATCGTGTTTTATCTCTCATTAACACTTGCGTCGATAACCTACTTAGATGACCAAATTTCCATCGTTGAAGATAACAACTAAAAGTTTGGTATTTGCTTCGATCAAGTTACATACATACCTTTTCTTCGTGATTACTCGGTCTCTTTACTTCTTCTCACTTTCACGACCAATTTAATTAAAATCCGAGCCAATGACTGCTATAACACTGCTATAATATAATAATATATGGCTCTTAAGATTGGAAGTTTCGTTAAATATCACGATATAATGGTGGTCCGTTAATTGATCGAGATTTTGACTTGTTAAATAAACAATTTTGTCCTTATTAGTTCTTTAAAATGTCTTCGTGATGTGACAGTCAGTGTATTTGTGTTGACCTTTAATATACTGATGTGCAGTGACTTTCACGTCTACATTTATTTAGTTCAGATATTTTACTAATTATTAGAAACATACTGCAGACAATGTAGTAGAGCCTCTCTTTTCTGAAATAATAGGAAGACGAAATTTCATTTATCCAAATACAGTTTAAGAGTAATCGACAGATTCTTTAAATATTTATGAATCCATAATCAGATAATTTTTTCAACGTAAATAACTACACAGAGTTACGTTCTTTATCGTACTTCGAATTATCGGAGTTCTTCTACGAGTGCCACGAGTGCTTCGGCATGAGAAGATATCTTTTTATTAGAGTTTTCGTCTGCTGTTTTCATTTATATAAAATCGCCATTATTATCGTCTACGTGAAACATTTCATTACATCAGAATACTTGCGGCTTTCTACCGTTGCCAACATTCGAGGAATCTACTTGCTTTGAAGAATTTTCAATTATGTTTTTCTTCCTTTAATGTCTGTGACTCTGGCTTCTCCAATATCGTGTATTTTTGCTAATTTTGTTGCGCTTACATCACTTTCCAGTTTTCTCGTTTACATCGTATTTTCCTGCGATAGTTAGACCGCTTCCTAGTTTCATACCAAATTCGTATAAACACAATTCAATGAATCAAATCAAGGAAAGAGTACATTGTGTATGAACACTGACGACATACGTATGTACATATTTGAAACGGAAAAGGGCATTCGTTACGAAGAAATATTGTGTTTGGATAATAGAACGTTCGGATATTAGGCTATTTGCATAATACCGTGATATACATTTGCTACATCCATTTCGGTGTACCAATTAGGAATAAAAACATTAAAAAAACAAGTTGAAATGATTTACACAAGAAATAGAAAAATTACCACGGTATCTTAGAATGTTTTAGTATATTACGTACATCATTTTGCTTTTTTGTTTATTTTTTCAGTAAGTGAAACACAGCGTCTGTGCCAGAATAACTAAGAGTAAGTTAGACGTTTGTGAGAAACTGTGACTAACTCCGAGTACAACATACGATAGAATGGTAATAATAGTGAAACTTATATACTAGGTAAACATTTCTAGTAGGCACTATTATGACAAAAATATAACAGTACAAAGTAACTTAGGAGTAACAGAATCATAAAGTTCTTTAAGGACCCTTTGTGAAGAAACGCCGATGATGGCATAAACATTGGTATGCTGAGAGTTGAAGGATAGACGTCTATAGAATTTTGATAGTATCTGTCAGATATCTGTATCTCGTTGAAGATCAACAGCATCAGAGATTTCCTGGAACTCTGGCTCATTTAACAGCTAATTGTTTTAAAGAAGGTTAGACAGAAGAAATATGATAAATCCATTTATGTTGATTTTCTAATTATAGCGTTACTTTATGATTAAGTATAAGGTTGAAGAGGAATAAACTTACCAGATCAAGGTCCTTTAAAACTTGCTTATTCTTTCGAAGATAACTAACAAATCCGCAAAACTTTGTAGAAAGCTGTTTAATCACAAAGTTAAATAGATCTTTGAAATAGAAAATTTGCCAGCTGTGTATTCAATCTTAACGCTAGAAACTAGCAAATCAGACAAAATCACTGACATCGGATTTGTTGTTTTTGGAATTTCTAAAAATATACAAGTGTTTTCGATAGCATCAGTGTTCACTTTTATTGGAACAGAAACGCGACTATATATACTTATCCATTATCGTGATATTTATCGAGACTATGTATAACATATTTAGATGGGTATCAAAAGGTCGGACGTTTTAATGATAAAATTATGTTTTTCTAAAGAACATAAACTTAGAAAACTGCCTTCTTCTCCATGAACTTGGTATGTTTAAATGCCACGATCGACTAACAAAGCACTGTACTACAAAATACCAATCGATGCCGATCAGTGAGAGGTAAACTCACTATTCTAGAACAGGTGGTCAAACACTGCAATTAAGCAACAAGAATAGGACAACCGTGACTCATATAGTCTTTCAGAAGCCAAAATGATTAACTCTTTGTACACTAGTTCTTGCACATTATCTTGGCACACGGCGTTAGCGTTCAATTTTTCTAGAAGAGAAATTACTTCCATAAGCTCAATTTGTCGCAAAAAAGAACGCCGTAAACAATCATAAATTCCAAGATGAATAAGAAAAAAATAATTCCAATGTTGTCGCTGGACCATGGACTTTTATCATATAAAGCGATAATTAATCTAACTTACTCATCGTGTATTACAACAAATTTTTATTTCATTCGTTGCTTATTATGCAAAAGCTTATTCGCGTTAAATATGGTAGAACTCGATTAATTAATCGAACTTTTATCGATTTGAAGCACTCACTTGAACGTGAGCTCGTATCACGCGAACGAAAAATGATGAGTAGCGAAGAAAATTGGTGAACTCTTGTTATATGAATTCCAATCGATCCATATAAATTGTCCGTCAGGAAAATCAGATAATTGGGATTGCAATCTTAAATAAAATTTCTGTTTCTATCGACTACAATAAGTGTTTTAATGTATCATATTAAGAAACAATTAACTCGATAACGCCATTATAAATAAATAAATAGAACGATAATTCCTCGAAAACGATGGTATTCCAATATTAATAACAGATTTCTTTCCTTTCTTTTCTTCGTTTTCCCTTACGACCAAGAAGAACACCAATCAATAGGAAGACTTACGGTTGGAAGTGAAACCAAACGATCGTTCCACTTTGTATTGTTACGAGTCTGTAAGTTTGACTTTGTAGTTTGTGCGAGTTCCGCGAGATCAAAACGCTATGCTGTATCTCGTGTGTATCGAATGAATTTCAATGGCTCGATCGCGATCACGATCGCCTTCCCTGATCGATTCGAAGGCGAGAAAACTGGCCCCGCAGGGAAAAATCACGTATGCAAACTATATGTATCCATGCTAGCCATGATCGCTCTTATTAATTAGTTCTGGGATGTAATAGTTGTTCAAGGTGCGCACTTTTGTGTAACCGGTTACCGAGAACGTTTGACACACGCTTGTCCTCGTTGTTAAACGTCCAGGCCGGAACGGAAGCGATCGGTCGATAACGATCGTCCTGAGATCGTTAAGTCACTCGAGTTATGACGATCGTTACGAGCCTCCATTTTCATTGGTGCGTCGGTGGACGAGTTATTGCTACTCTGCTATGCGTTTTCAATCGGAAAAGGTCGGTTTTGAAGCTGTGTTCAATATTCGCGCGTAGCTTTTGCTGGAGCATACGTTTCTCATTAATTTCACGGATCGATTACTTTGGGGAGGTTTCTTACATTTTTTAATCGTAAAATTATTGGTTGTAAGATTTTTTGATATACCATATTCTAAGGGATCTCGCTTTTTTAATGTTGTAACAATTTTCTAGAAATTGCAATGTAATTCTTAATCGAATTTTTGAGCAAGAATTATTTAAAATCATTATATCTAGCAATGTACGAGAAATATCGCAATACTTGTTTCATATAAGTTATTATATATACACACAGACAAATTATTTACATGCACAAATATCGCTTGCATTTTTTTGTCAGAATAAGGACGGTACCTGATGGGAAAATTCGTATTAATTTAGGTGGTCCTGGCTTAACGTTAGGGATAAACACGTGTTCGTTTTATTGCACGCTTTACGCACAATCCGGAAATCAATGCTAACTTAGTCGATCGTTGTTCAAAGCGAACAATTTATCACAGCTGACTAGTTGCTACGTAGGAATGTGTTTATTCAGTATTTTTGTTAAGGAAAATGTATTTTTAGTGTTGTATACTTCATGTATATACAGATGCAGCTACGACTCGGATAATTACTGATTAATGATAGCAATCTGCTATAATTGACTAATACTTACTATAATACGTTTACCTATTTTGCATACAATTTCTTTTATCTTTTTTTTTTTACTATGAGCAAATGGTGTTGGATCGAACGCATTATGTATCTTTTTCAAATTTTCTTATTTTATATTTTATATTTTTATTTTATAGCTTCCTTGAAAATTCTATGAAAATTAGGATTTTTAATGATTCGAAGATTAGAAAATTCGAAGATCGTGAGATTAGAAGATTCGAAAATTCAGACTGAACAATTTGGAGATTTGCAACCTTGTGAATTAAAAGATCCAGAATTTGTTAGACTTATTAAAAAATGGTGTATTCAAAAATAGCATATTCTCTTTCGAAGACATTTTTCTCAATGTATCCTATTGGAAAGTACAAACTTCATATATCACTTGAATCTCGATTAGAATCTCAATTAAAGTAATCATCATTCCACACAATCATTATCGCCAAAAATGTCATTCAATTTGTGGCAGAAAAATTCTTTTCTCGTGTCCATCGGCATACCGTTGTAACGTAAAGTGCGTTACAGTATACGCGAAATAATTTATGCAAATGTTACCAAGCCCCTAGAAAATAACAGTTATGTCACGGACTGGTCACTTCCGGTTCTCTCGTCATTAATACTCTTTTTTTTATCTAAGTTCGTGGTAATCGCAACGAACATTAATTACACAGAACCGTAATAAATAATCATCTACACTTATGAAACATCTATGTATGGACTGTTTTAAATGTTTTACATATGCGCTACATCGGTGATTAATCGAACGCGATCATCTCGTAGATTTCGTGAAAGATCAAATCTAACCGCAATTATCTTACAAAAAATGTCATTAAATTAATAATATTTTAAACGAACTTAATTCTACGAGAAATTTCATTGAACGCCAGTAAATTAACGATATTTAAATAATAAATAATATTTCATCAAATAAAGAAATAATTAATCAATTAAAACTTGCAGGGACGATTTTATAATCGATTTAATCATCGATCTATTTTCGAAATGATTTGCAAGATTGAGATCTGAATCGTGTAAATTGCACGGTGTAAATATCATATCGTGTTGTACGATGGTTGAAAAAAAGCGAGTTTGTGCAAAAGGGGATTTCTCTTTGGGGTATAAAAGGTTTCTTAGAAGACGAAGGTGGTTGGGAAAGAGTTTAATTGGCGGCAAATTAAGGATTCAATTATCAAAGGGAGCAAAAGCTTTCGCGCGTATATTTTATATTGAAAATGATTGCTCTTGATTCAACGTTTATAACGTTGGCCTTCGTGAAGTAAAAGTAAAATGGCGTTCGCTAACGGTGTCGAATCTTTTCTTAACGATTCTAGTTGAATAATATCACGAATTTGTCGGGATTATTGTAACAATAATTTTACTTACTTGTTTTAATTATCCAGTAATTAACTGTAGTAATCGTTCACTGATAGAATCAAATTTTTATCGAAAATTTTATTTAAACAAGATTCAAAGATTCATACAAATTACTATGGCGCTACAATAATTTCGTTTACTTCTTTCATAAGCACACAATCTTTACGATAAATATCTTCCTTGATAATTTTATTTATGTAATACCTACTTGGATTTTTTAATAATTAACTATAATTGCTTTTTTATTGGTGCTTGTTTCTTAACTGAATAATCTTTAAAAAAAAAAGGCAACAATCGTGTGACATTCTGCACAGTGTCAAAATAAGCAGGAACCGGAGGTATGGTGCTCTATTATTTAAAATTTTTATTAATTGTCTTTAGAATTAATTATTATTTACACATTACGCACGATACATTTTGTGTATTTCATGATCATTTCTTCTAAACAAACTCTTCTATTCCAATGACAATTTACATCTGATTACATTACATTTTTATTTAACAATCCTCACGTCCCAAAAATATTATCTTCCTATTTGCAAAAAGGATCTAATAAGAAGCAAATTATTTAAAGGACACTCCAGTTAGAACGTACAAGTGACAGCAATAAGCCTTCGATAGTATCCTCCATTTTGCAATAACCTTGCAAAAATGTTCAAGGATCTTTCCTTTTCTCTTCCTCTCTAGCAAATTCAAATCACTTTTTCCAGTACACTCTGTATCACCTTGAATTAGCCTTTACCTAAGATTATATCGTGTCAAAAAGTAGCATGGCAATATATCTAGACAATACAAACATCTACTTCCTTTCATCTCGACTTTAGATTTCATCTTCTTCATCTTGATTTCAACAATGTGGTTCACCTCACCTTGAACCCGTTTAAGAAAATTTAGCGAAGAAGAGATTTCTCCGCTTAATAAGAGAAAGATCATAACACGTTGATAAACATGAGAAATTATCCGGCTAAATGTAACGAAGAGATAGACATAAGAGAACTTGCTACTAAAACAACAGTCGCTCACGTGAAAGTACTCGGGCACTTAAACAAACCTTTGGTGATTTTTATACGAGACACTTTGAGATTTCATTGACACTGAAGTGAGACACGATCGTCGTAATTACATTGAGAAAATTTGAAACAAATCTAAACGTGTATATAGAAATTTCATATATTTATTGGAAACATATATTATTGTTATTTTATATATAAAAATTACCAGAGTATTTGAGCAGTCAATTATTCGCTAAATTAATAAGAATAATAAGCCACGATGTACGTAGTAAAATCATCATCATGTGTTATATACATATTAATTTTTCATTTAACATATATATTTGCGAAATATATATACATTGTCTCATGTATATATATCTTCAATATACAATCTCAGATTGATTCCAAATTTTACTATTATAATCTCGATAATCGTATCTCGTTAGAGTGCTAACGAAATTATAGAACGTTTCGTGATATGAAAGTGTTCGAGTACTTCCGTGAGCCACTGTATATCATAAGATCGATCACCTTGATCGTTTATCGATCTGTATTCGTAAAACACATAAAAAGGTATGAACGCATTGCAACACGAATTTATTCGACGACCTAATAATACCCCATTCACCTTGAACTTAGTTTCCTCGTAACGTGTAATTCGAGTTAAGTAGGTGATCGAGGATCATTGATTCGCAGATATCGAGATAATGACAGTCATGGCGGAGTCCGTAAAAGCCGAGGAGGGCGAACGTCCAAAGATCGAAACCTTCGACGACATACTACCGTACGTTGGCGAGGCCAGCCGCTACCAATGGTTCCTTTTCATCATGCTCCTTCACTTTCGTCTACGCGTTCCTCTACTTCACGCAGTTCTTCATCACGCTATTGCCAGCTGAACACTGGTGTACCGAACGATGGAACCTCACAGACAAACAAAAGTAAGTGACACTTTATGTGCAATTTGTCTTATTTGAATTATTGAGTTATACGTAACGAACGATCCTACATAGTTTCTTTATGTTCGAATTTACCCTGTTACGCGATAGACATTTTCAGCTCCGGCAGATCGAAATGGTCAATAATCATGTTGATCGTATAACAAATCAATACATGTTTTCATTAAAGACGTTCCTTTCGATGTCTAGAATTAACCACCTTCTATAGGAGACAATTTATATGCATATGTACTGTTAGAATTTAATCTTGGAATTAGGATTAATATTCTGTGGAAGACACAATGTTTATGTTGAAATAATACAATGTGATATTTATTAAACAATTATTTCGAGAGTTATAAATGTGCGTTCTGGAATGTAGACAGTTGGCTAGTTATTCACAGACTGGCTTAGTGACCCATGGCCCTTGAAAAGGTTTAGAGCCCCACTCTCTATGCAGTAATGAGTGTGACCTGTGTGGGTGTCTGTGTGGCGTCACATGTGGCACAGAACCTTCTAGTAGCTTCTCGACGTGCCCGTCTAGAATGTTCCATTCATATCCTCACGCTTCTTCCGGCGTCCTTTTGAAAAAGCATGCACGTGCTAACTGCCGTGGTGCATCTCACGAACGCACGCTGGTGGGGATGGCGCTGGCAACGAATGGAAGAATCTGTACGATCAAACACTCTATCCGCATGCGACTGATATCGTTGTATTCCAACATGTACATATCTGTTCAAGTCACGTGCACGTAGTTTAAACCAGGCTTCTCGAAAGCCTGTTTGTTTTCCATGCAGGTCGCAATAAATATTCTCGACGACAGAATCTTCCACTTGCACGGAGATTTCCATTTTCTCAGCTGTGATAACGTATCGCATTGGGACAATTTGTTTCTTTAAAACCACAATATAATATCTGATAACTTGCACGAAACAACTGTGTTTATTGAATCAGGAAAACCCAGGTATTGCGTTGTATATGTAAATGCATATGTAAATATCGTGTCGTACGGGAGTGGGGGAGATAACTGTTACGACCGTTCGCGGAGAGACGCGGTCGCGAGGAAAACGCGTCAGCGAGCGGCGTAAATTCTCGCTACGATTCGGTGAATCGACGCCGCGAAGTAGTCGTTCCCCTGTTTCGGTTAGGATAACAGAGGTGGTTGAATGAATATGACACAGTAGTAAGTTATATTTCACCGTTTATTCCAACAACTTATAACGAAGGCAGTTACGCTGGTGCGTGTGTACGAGATGAGTGAGTGACTGATCTGCGGGTGTGGGTACCCGGTTAAAGGATGTTGACCGTTCGAAGGATGTAAAATCAGTACTGTCTTGGGAGACGATGATGTGTCGGAGGAACGCTAAGGATGGGTGTGTCTAGCGCACGGGACCATCGGATTTGTTCGTGACGATTTGAGTTAGGAGAGTGAGGGAGTAGGCTTCGTCGTTAATTGGTTAGACGAAGGGTCTTAACCGCCCTCGAGAGAAAGCGGTTAGTGGGAGGAAAGTTGCAGCGTACGTGAGAAAAACTAACTTTCCCTTGTTAAGCCGTGGTAGACAATAGTCTCTAGAAATTCCTCGGAAACAGATGTTTGTTTCGTTTGAAGGACCTTTTCTAGGAAATCTATGAAATTTATGGAAGGTCCTTGAAACTATGGAGGATACGCTGCGAGTATCCGAAGACATCTGGTTGCCATATTGCCTGCGGTGTGTGGCCTCGGCTAGGTAGAATGTTACGCGACGTAACAATACCTGTAACCAGTTCGCGACGAGATAAAAATAGTTGGAAATCGCGATTCCATAGTTATACTATTATCAACGTCTTTTTCACGTGTTCTATTTCAAGAACGTAAGGAATTACCGGCGAAAGGATAGTATGTCTGGATGGCACGATTCCAACGAATCGTGTTACCATTCTTGACGACGCATGCGAGATCTGGTTTTCTACGATCCGTCAACGAAGAAAATCGTTCGTTACGCTTGTTTTCCATTGAATCACCCTGGCCAAGGCGAAACTATCGCTTTGTAGATCGACGATTTCTTAGCGTTCCGCAGGCCCGCCGGAAACCAGTTTGGTCGACGACCTCCGGCAGATTCTGGACGTTCACGTGTTTCGCGAACTTCTTTTTTTTTTTTTGTACGTGGAGAAATCCTCATGGACACTCCGCTGCTGCAATAATCGCGTAACAGCAGAGTAGTGTCGGACTCCTACCGACTAAAACTCCACGATGACCATCTTATGCGCGTGACAGGGGTGCTCCAGGAACCTCTTATGAATTAACTTCAGTTGCATCCCCTTCTCGCGTTCTCTTGTTCGAGCCGGCTATTGAGTAGGCGTTAGGGGGAGGCCGTTGTCCCTAGCGCTGTCACTTCTTCTGGTCGTAGTCCGTTGGGGTGATGGCGGGGCGGCTCTGGGTCGTCTGACTGCCATCCTTCTCCATCGTCTTATCCTGCAGGGGTGAGAGTCTTTTTTCTCTCCCTTTCCGCTTGCTCCTTCGCGAGCATAACTCGCTCGCAGAAGAGGCGGACGGCCTCGTATTCCTGTGACCCTCTCAACATCGCTTCCACAATCGCTGAGGGGGTCAACATTTCTCCTATGGCGTGCCGCAGGGTGTAGCGGGGCAGCTCCCACGCCGGACAGAGCTCCAGGGTGTGCTGCGCTGTGTCCCTGCCCTCTCCGCAGTGGTGGCAGATGTCTGTCGTCTCTCGCCTTATTCTCTTCAGGAACTCGCCGAACACGCCGTGTCCGGTGAGTACTTGTGTCATCCTGAATGTGAGTGGGAGGCCGTGGCGGCTCCTCCATGCCTCCCAGTTTGGTAGGACCGCATCCGCGCCTCGGTGTTCGCTTCTCCCGCTGATCAGTTGGAATCGCCATAGGTTCCATGTGTCCTCCTCGGCGGTTCCTGTGTCGTTTGGAGCCGCCTGCTCGGTGGGGTCTTCTCCCGGGTGCCATTCTCTCCGGCGGGTGTATCTCTTTTTGAGCGCCAGCGCCCGCAGCTCCCACGGGGGGGACGCGGCTAGGGTGGACGCCGACGCGTGAGACACCGTCCGGTATCACCTAATGATTCTGATGGCGGTCACTCTGTGCAGCCTTCTCAGGAGCAGAATGCTGCGACGGCTTGCCATCAGGTCGTCCGCCCATACTGGAGCCCCGTACATCACTCGTGACCGAACGACGCCCTCGTAAAGTCGGCGCACCGCGTCTCCGGCCCCGCCGATGTTCGATAGTAGGCCGCACAGGGCATTGGCAGCCGCTGACACCTTCGGGATCAGTGAGTCGAAGTGCGGCTCGAACGTCCACTGGCTGTCGATGGTGAGTCCCAGATACTTCATCTGTGATCCCACCCGGACGGTTTTACCTGCCATGTTTATGCATAGGCCGGGCGGTGGTGTCCCTCGCCTCTTCCTGTCAAAGAACCAGGTGGCCTCCGACTTCGCAGGGGAGACTCTCAGGCCCAGTTCGTTCACGGCACGGATCGCACAGGCCGTTGCGATTCCGCTAATGCGCAGCGTCTCGTGCCAGCCACGACCCTCGACCAGGATTAGGGTGTCGTCCGCATAGCATACTATGGCCGCGCCTGGGGGTAGCGGGCATCGTAGTACCTCGTCGTACGCAACGTTCCATAGTATGGGGCCCAGCACCGAGCCCTGCGGGACGCCACGCTCGACGGATCGCTTTTACTCTCCTTCCTTACTGGTGTAACACACCCACCTGTCGTCGAGGTAGGCTCGGATCAATCGGACGAGGTAGCTGGGAACCTCGAAGTGCTCCAGGGCCGTCACTATCCTGTCCCATGGCATGGTGTTGAACGCGTTGACGATGTCCAGGGAAACCGCCAGCGCCACGCCTTTCCGGGAGACCATGTCCTCCGCAATCGCTCGTACGCGTCTGACCGCGTCAATCGTCGAGCGCCCCTTCCGGAAGCCGTACTGGCTTTCGTGCAAACCTGGCACTTGGCCCGCTATGTGTCGTTCCAAGCGGGTGGCGACTACCCTCTCGAGTAGTTTGCCGACCTCGTCCAATAGGCATATCGGCCGGTACGCTGACGGCGAGGTCGTCGGTCGGCCCTCTTTATCGAGCAGGACCAGCCTCGCCGTCCGCCACGCACGGGGGTAGACTCCCTCCCTCAGGCATCTTGTGAAGAGGTGCCGGAGTCTGGGGGCCATGACTTCCATCACTTCCCCCCAGATCCGGCCAGGGATTCCGTCCGGGCCCGGTGCCACATTGCGGGCGGTCATTCTTCTGGTTGCCTCCCATATCTCCTCCTCCGTGACTTCCCAGTCGTCCCTCCATTCCAGCGGTCGTGTCGTTTCCCGTGGCCGTTCCGCCGCTCTGTTTTCTTGTGGGGGAAAGAGCGTTCCGGTGATCCGCGTCAGCAGCGCAGGCTCCATTTCCGCCGTTGTCAGGGGGCCCTTCGCGCGTAGTTTCTGTGTCACCGTCCTGTATGGCCTCCCCCATGGGTCCGACTCGACTCTTTCGACCAGTTCGGACCAGGTACGGTCCTTCGCATTTTTAATTTCCCTTTGCAGCGAGCGCCGTAGCGCGCGGTACGTCCGGTAGCGCAAGGAGACTTCTTGTTCGTCGCGTCGTCGCCAGCGGCGGGCCCTTAGGTACTGTCTTCGGGCCCGGACACATCTCGTCCTCAGTTCCGCGATGTCGGGGTTCCACCAGTAAACTGCTCTGCTTCGCACCGTGCCCGGTGTGGCTCGTGGCATGGATGCGTCGCAGATTGCTGTCATGGCTTGGCGGAGGTTCTCGGCCTCCTCTTCCACGTCTGCTTCGGTCGTCGTTGTCGAGGCCTCCCAGCTCCAAGCTGTTGCTATAGCAGCCGCCTGGAGTAGATCTTCATTCCTCTCCTTTATTTTCCATCTAGGTGGTGGGCGCGCGTGTCTCCCCCTCGGCGGGCCGCGCCCGTCGTTTGTCGTCGGTATTCCAGGTCCAGGTGCGTCCACCTCCATGAATATGTAGAGGTGGTCTGACAGCGTCTCGACCCCTTCGGCCACTCTCCAGCCTGAGATCCGCCTGAATGCCTCGGGGGAGGCCCATGTTATGTCAACAATGGAGCTCCCTCTGCACGTCACGCAGGTACTGGTCGAGCCCCTGTTCACTAACAGAAGTCCAAGTCCCGCGGCCCAGTTTGATAGCGTGCGGCCGCGCGCGTTGGTCCTGGCGTTCCCCCATTCCGTGGAGTGCGCGTTGAAGTCTCCCAGGACGAGCACTTGTCGGGGGAGTCGTCGCCTGACGCAGTCGCCAACTCCGTCTAGGAATTCTTCGAACGCTGCCCGTCCGCTGTTAGGTGACACGTACACCCCCACCACCATCATCCCTGCCCACTCGACCGCGGCGTACCCGTTGCCGCGTTCCAGCAGGGCTCCGTAGGCGAACGCCCCAGGCGTTGATGTCCAGGTGACGGCAACCATTCCGTCCGTGTCTCCGACCCACTCCGGGGCATCCAGTACTCTGTATGGTTCCGCCACCACCGCTAGGGCAACCGTGCTCTCCCGGATGATTTGGTGGAGCAGGTCTTGTGCTCGCCTTGACCTTCGCAGGTTAGTCTGGAGGATGCGCATTCTCAGTTCTTTAGTGTTCTTTCCTTGTTTGTGGCTTCCTCCGTGCCTACCTCCTTGTTCGCGGGCTTAGGGTCGCTTTGCGACGGGGAGCCTTTCTCGCTGCCTCTTGCAGCCGTGGATCCGCAGGCGGCTCCTTTCGTTCCTTTCTTCGAGGGGGCACAGGCCGGTCCCCCCATCCTGTGCACCGACGGTGCTCCAAGCGCCTCGCAGAGCAGGCATTTCGGGCTCGCAGTAGTGCATGCTCTCGCCTGGTGCCCTGGTTCGCCGCATCTGAAGCACAGGTGCCCCTTGTCCTCCTTGGCGGTGCAGGTCTTCCCCGTGTGTCCTATCCCAAGGCACCTGTAGCACTGTAACGGTCTCCGTTCGATGGCTTCGACCTTCGCCGTCGACCAGCCTATGGCGACCTTTCCAGCCTGGGCCAGTTTCCTCACTGCACTGGCAGGGCCTCGTATCCATACGGTGCCAAGTCCGTTCCGGGCGGGGCGGATTTCTCCCAGCCGGCTTGCAGCCGCTCTCCCTCGCCAGGGTGTTCTGGATTTCCACCTTGGTGGCCGCTATGTCTATCAGGGACACCCTTGCCTCCGCGGCTCGGAAGGGGGTCGCCACGCGGACCTCGTTCGGGTCCAGAGCCCGCGTCAGCTGTGCTGCGAGCGCTGCGGCCTTCTCCCTTCCCTGGTCCTCAGGGACCTCTAAGATGACACCTCCGGTGATGGTCTTCCGCATCCTCATCGTGTTGATGCCGAGCTCGGTCAGGGAGACACTGTCCTTGGCCGCAGCCAGCACCTCCGCGTAGGATTGGCTCGATTTGTCCGTCAGGGTGATTGTTACCGCTGACGTTCTCGGTGCGCGCGGGAGGGTCCCCCTGCCTCCCCCTCTTCGTGCGTTCTCCAATCCACTCTCCGGAGTTTTCCTCTGGCTCTCCGCCCCTGTCTCGGGGATCAGCTTCGCCGGCTGCTTCTTCCCTGCCTCCTTCTTCTTTCCTCTTCTTTTCCTTCCGACGGTCTGCCATTCGGTGACAGCCGTTCGGCCTCCCTTGGGCGCTGAGACGCTTGGGGCTCCAGGCTCCATCCCTCTCGTGTTCGCGGCAGGGGCGACCTCCTTTCCTTCTCCTTTTTCTGTTCCCTGCAGTTGTTCCTCCAGTCGGTGCAGCAAGGATCTCATCTCCTCTACTTGGTGCTCGACTGCAGCGAGACGCGCCCTGTAGCTGCTCTCATCCGCGGTGGGGCGCGAGGCCGGCTCTTTTCGGAGTGCCTCTACCGCCGCCTCCAGTGTTGCTATGCGTCCTTGCGCTATAGCGAGTGCGTCGGTGACAGGGTCCGTTCTCCTCACTTACTCTGTCACGCCCGCGGTGATGGTTCTCGCCGCCTCCTTCAGGGTTTTCCCCTGCGTGCCCTTGTGGCCGCGGGGTGCCTCGGCAGCCTTGGCCACCTCGGCGGCCCGGCGAATCAGTTCGGCTCCTATGTCCGCCGTTGTGGCTGTTCTCATTACGTGTTCCGCGAACTGATCGGCTAGGAAATTTTTTTTCGTTTCGCACAATTTCTCGAATCTCCCCGCGTACCGTTTATTTGTCTGGAAATAGACTCGCCGATACGTGCAGCGATCGGTAATTAAATCCCAACACAATTCGAATGCCTCGGAGTGCAATAGATACGGGACGATCGTCCTTCCAGCTCTTGCCTTTGTTCCTATTTTTACGGTCATTGTCTCTTTTCCTCTTTTGTATTTTGTGCTTTTGTTTTCCTGTTACTTTATTCTTTCACTTTTCCCATTTTTGATTTTTTTTTTTTTGAAACAGCAGATTTATAAATAATAAGTAGGCCGCGGATTTTTATGCGAATTTTACTTTTACAGAAAATTTTAAAATGCAAAAATGTAAACACTATTAAAGATAATGTGTTATTACTGTTACTGATATCGTCGTTATTCTTTATTAGAGAAATTATTATAGATTTTTATATTGTTATGTATATTACTTTTGTCACTTTTTTTATTTAAACAGGATTCGAATTAAGTTTCAAGGAATTGGACTAATTTAAGATTAGGATTAAAAACTATGCACTTTTGAGTAGAATTTTCATCTTATTTTTCCCATTTCTCTCCCTCTCTCTACCATTTGCTGTCATTTTTCCTTGGTTATTTAAAAAAAGATAAGAAAATCAAACGAAAATTAGTATTCTTAAAAATACTTCTTGCAAATTTCATCACCGTTAATGTAACGTATTCTTGTTTTATGTAGGATTGCACTATCGATCCCTCCAGCGTCGAGTGAGGAATTGCTGGCGGAAGGTGCGACTTCGTTTTCGCGATGTAACATGTACAATGTGAACTATACCGACATATTGGAGAGTGGTATCAGAGAGGCAGACCCATCCTGGCCCCAATAAAACCATGCCAATATGGATGGACCTTTAATCACACGATGATACCATACAAATCTATAGCTGTCGAGGTAAAATCACAAGAGAAAATTATATTCTTTATATAAAGTAACTTCAAACTTTCGACACCGATTAACAAATTTTTATTTAAATTAAAACTGTTGGAACCGTCGTTCTATAAATATTTACGGTCTTTCGTAAAGCTGCTGACGATAGCATATAATGCAGTCATTATAAAAGAAGTCCTTGTTGGTTGCACGAACTTAGACGTAGGTGTAATTACTTGTTGTGTTGTTTGCATCTTAACAGAGCTCGTTTATAGCGGAATATAAAATTAACCTTGTCATCCTTAATTATTTGTACGTCTCGGCGTATTAAATCACGAACATGAATCCGTTTATATAATATCGCATAAATCGGAAAGTGAAAGTTACAACTGTACAATAGACAGATATTTCGAATTGAACGTATAAATACGCATTTGGTAACTTCTTACGACTCAAGAAATTTTTATCGAATATTTATCGTTATTATTATTATTTCTAATTTCTATTTCTGCTATTTTATTACTAAAAAAGTCCTACTTAAATCGGGAGATACTATCTTCTACTTAACAAATTTATATTCCTTCCACTATGACAAATTCTCTAATCATATCCAAGAATTATGCAAACAACCTCTACTATTTTATTACTAAAAATATTACCAAAAGACTACAATTAACTAACCTACGACTCAGGTTCTCAATTCTGATGATATTAAGAAACTACGGAATTTATTACTCGTCCTTTCGTCGTCTTCCTTATTCTCTTCACCTTCTATCGATTTTCCAACCACGCGGTGTTTTTTCATAACTAGCCGCAATCATAAAGCATCCCCCTTTTCTGTTTCAGCTGGAATGGGTATGCGACCACGCATTCCTCGGCTCAGCAGCACAATCGGCCTTCTTCGTCGGCAGCATTCTTGGAGGCTTAATATTCGGTTACATAGCCGACCATTGTGGCAGAATTCCGGCGTTGGTTGCGTGTAACGCGGTTGGTTTCATCGCGTCTGTCGGCACTGCGTTTTGCAACAGCTTCTGGAGCTTCTGTCTGGCGAGATTAGTCGTCGGTACCTCGTTCGATAACTGCTTCAACGTGCTTTTCATTATCGGTGAGTCATCGAGAAAATTATAAGAGAGAAAAAGCTGTTGAGAATAGGAAAACTATAATTTACGACCTAATAATGAGGCACCGGTATCGGTCCCGTTTTACGTAACGATTAACTATTTATGACGTGTTTGAATAAATGTTTATTGCCCTATGTCGGTTTGTTTTTTCTTAAGTCAAATTTTTATTCGAATTTTACGATATCAATTTTAAGATATTTAATGGTAAATGATTTTACTGAAACTTTATATTTTGGAATTATATCTCGTAATTTGGAATTTGTTGTGTAATTGTATATCTAGTTTGGTATTAAAATTACATGTGTCTAGGGATACTTTAAGATATTTTATTTTAAACGACAGGATACTTAATTCTGTATACTTTTCTGGTATGAAATTGTATCTTTCGAGTGACCTATTTCCCTATGGAGAATTGTTAAGGAAATTCGAGGATTTGGGAATACAAATAATTGACTATATTTCCCACACAACAGTTATACAACTATATTACTCTCTGAAGAACGTCTTGCACGCACGCTGGTCACCAACCGACTATCCTAGATTCTTCTAACATCTGGCAACAGTCTTTTGTCTCCACTAAGACCTTGACGCCCTCTGGCCCTTACACACACACTCTCATGTACAGTGTAAATGTATCACTTCCCTAACACGCCTCCTTACATTTATACTGTACACTTAATTTTATTTACATACTTGTCGAATTAACAAAATATTTAACATTTATCGCTTTATTTACATTTCTCTTATTTTACATTCATCCATGACCTAAACCTTTCAAATTTCTCTCTACACAGTGCCTTCGTAAAAATATCCGCAGTGTTTTCTTCTGTACTTACTTTTATTATGTTTATCTTATTTTCCTTTACGTACTCGTGAACGTAGTGGTAATGAACTTCGATGTGTTTAGAATTTTTTGTAAAAGTTCCGTATTTTGCTATACTCATTACTCCAGAGTTATCCTCATAGATTTTTACAGGGTTATCGTCTACATTTACATCGAAGATTTTCATTAGTTTTCTGATAGTCATTACTTCGCTCACCGCTTCCGATAGAGCAACATACTCTGCATACGTCGAGGCTTTTGTCACACACCTTTGTTTTTTAGACTTCCATCCAATTATATTTCCATACCATCTAATTACATACCCAGAAGTCGATTTCCTATCTATATGATCTCCTGCCCAATCAGCGTCCACATAACAATCTATCGTTTCGCATTTTTCATTTCTTTTATAATGTAGCCCTAAATCTCTAGTCCGGTACAAATATTTCAATATTCGCAAGGCATATTTAAAATGTGTCTCGTTACAACAATCTTGAAATCTGCTCAGATAATTCACACTATAACTTATATCGGGTCTGGTATTTACACTAATATACAGCAATGCGCCAATTAAATTCTTGTATCCAATGTCCTCTCTATTTATCTCAGCTTTTTCAATTTTTAAGTTGGTCTCCATAGGTGTACAGTACAATTTGCTGTTATGTAATTTATATTTGTTTGCTAATGATTCTATGTATTTCTTTTGGCTTAATCTCATTTCATTTTTTAAATAATCATACTCTATATTTATTCCAAGATATTCTTTTACTTCACCTAAATCTTTCATTTCAAATTTATCAGTTAATAATTTTTTTACACTTTGTATCTTCCCTTTGTTTTTACTACAAATCAACAAATCGTCTACGTATATTAACAAATAAACAACATTTTCTCCCTCTCCATAAGTATATAGGCACAGCTCTATATTGTTCTTCTTAAAACCTAATCTCGTCACATACTTATCAAAACACTCATACCAGTCCCTCGGACTTTCTTTTAACCCATAAAGCGCTTTCGATAATTTACAAACTCTATTCGTTCCGTCCGCATATCCCTTTGGTTGATTTACATATACCTCCGAGTTTACTTCACCATTTAAAAAGGCAGTTTCTACATCCATTTGCTCAATTATTAATCCATTTTGACAACAATATGATAGCAATATCTTAAAGGTCTGATTACTCGCCACTGGAGAATATATGTCATCGGCTACGTTTCTTTGTTGAAATCCCCTTACCACTAATCTAGCCTTATACCTGTCCTCTGATTTTTTCGTGTAAACCCATTTTACATCTAATACTTCCTTGCCTTTTACCCTTTCTACCAATTTCCAAGTTTTATTCTTATAGAGACATTCTATTTCCTTATCCATAGCCTGTTTCCAAACTTCATTATTTTCGCAACAAATCGCCTCCTCAAATGTACGAGGGATATCTACTTTACAATAATTTGCATGCATCTCGCAAATATTTTCCTTTTCTGGATACCTTACTGGAGTTTTCTTAATACGTGTAGATCTCCTAGGAGTGTTTAAGCTTTCAATAATACTATTATTTTCATCTTTCCTACCTTCTAACTCTTCCTTATCCATACCGACCAATGAATAGTTATCTTCGCTATCATTTCTATCTGCCTCTGATGAATTTTCCTCAAAACCGATACATTTAGTGTCTGTCTCTATGACCTCTACATGTCTAGCTATTGTTATTTTCCCACCTAATAAGACTCTGTATCCTACTTCACTATATCCTAATAGAATTCCCATATCTGCCTTCTTGTCCCATTTGGAAACTCTTTTTTGTTCTGGCCTTCTTACAAAAACTTTACTTCCATATAGATGTAGATTTTTAACACTTGGTTTTTTCCCGAAGAATATTTCAAAAGGTGTCTTTCTTTCTATAGTATTCGCTAATATTCGATTTTTCAAGTATGCCGCTGTACAAACTATTTCCGGCCAGTACCTTTTATGTACTTTCGCTTCCGCTAACAAGCAACGCGCCATGTCCATCACTGTTCTATTATACCTTTCCGCTGTCCCGTTTAATTCATGTACGTATGTTGGGCAATTATTTATTCTTATACCTTTATCCCTAGCAAATTTATAAATTCGATTATTTAAATATTCTTTACCATTATCGCATCTTAATATTTTTAACCTCTTGCCCGTTAAATTTTCGGCTTCATTTACGAACTGTACGAAAGAATCAAAGACCTCATCTTTTGATTTTATACAATAGATCCTAGCTATTTTACTATAATCATCGATAAATGAAATGAAATATTTTTCTCCATTGAATCCGGTGGTCTTAAAGGGACCACATACGTCCGTATGAATAATTTCCATTATTTCCCTAGCCTTAGTTAGATTATTTTTGAAAGGTAAGTTATGCATTTTGCTTTCTATACACACCCTACATTTCAAAAGTTCCTTTTCAAATTCATTCGGTATGCCAGTCACTAGCTGCTCTTTACCCAAAATCTCTAAATATTTAAAATTTACGTGTCCTAGCATCCTATGCCATCTTTCCTTTTTACTCATACCACTACGTTCGGCGCTGTTTACTAAGTGCTTCTTCCCTTTCAATATACTTTTTATTCTATATGTCCCATTCTCTTTGAACGCTACAGCTGTAAGTTTATTATCCTCATCTATTACTTTCGCAATATTTCCTTTGGAAATAACCGTATTCTTATTGTCTGTTAGTTTACCTAAACTAATCAAATTTGCGGACATTTCTTTCGCGTAAAATACTTTCCTCATATTTATTTCATTTTGTTTTCCGAATGCTTCAAAATAACTTATAACATTCCCAACTTTTGTCGCTTTTATCGGTCTATTATCGCCTAAATATATATTTACCGGTTCTTTTAGGTCGATAGATTTATCGAAATAATTTATATTATTAATTATGTGATCGGTACGACCGCTATCTAATAACCACACTATTTCGTTCTTACTTATTTCATTCGTCTCACTGCTGTTTGCTGCGTGCGCCGTTGCTGTCCATATGCCTGCTCTTGAGTTTCCATGCTCGCCCGTGCCGGTTCTTCATTGACGATGAAAGTTTCCACGTCCTCTGCTCGTATTGCCTTTGTTCCCTCTTCCTCTGTTTCGACCACGTGTTGGCCCATGCCAATAGCCGTTACTGCTTCCCGCTTGGACGCCATTTTGACACTCTCTCGCAAAGTGTCCTAATCTTCCACATCTGAAGCATCCTTCCTTTTTTGCAGAAAAGGCATTGGTTTGCCTTTCTCCTCGATTGGATTTATTTTTCTTCTCTGCTATCTCTATTTTATTTTTTACATACGCTACCGTTTGATCCTCTTCTTTCAATGCGTCTATTATGTCCGCTATGTAGCTGTATTCTTCGGGTAACGTATTCAGCATGTAATTCAGCTTTTCCCTCTCACTTACTTGTGCGCCCGCACTTTTTAATTCATTGATTAATTTTTCAAAGTCGTTAAAGAATGATGCTGAATCACTGTAGTTCTCCAGTCTTATGTTTTCCAATCTCCTTCTGCATACGATCTGCAGTGCCGTCGACTCTTTCAAGTACATTTCATCGAACCTTTTTATTATATCATACGCCGTTTTTCCTTCCCTAACATACTCCAATTGTCTGTTCGATATTGCACTATAAATTATATTAATTGCCTTCAAGTCCTTCTTGTCCCAGTCTTCATCGTCTCTTTCGTTCTTCATTCTAGTTGTAACAACCTCGCATTCCTTATATTTGAGAAACATCGTGATTCTTTGCTTCCACATTCCATAATCCTCACCATCGAATATAGGTATCATGATTTCCGATCTCTCCATTTTAATTGATTCTTCTTTTTCTTCTTTTTTTACTCAAGCGTTCCTACGTGCTCGAAGTATATTTCTTTTTTTTTTTCTCTGAAATTTTTTTTTTTTTCTTTACTGAAAACTCACTCGCAAGATCGTAACCACGCACTAAATATCTTGCAAAACTAGTAACCACGCTCTGCTACCATGTTAAGGAAATTCGAGGATTTGGGAATACAAATAATTGACTATATTTCCCACACAACAGTTATACAACTATATTACTCTCTGAAGAACGTCTTGCACGCACGCTGGTCGCCAACCGACTATCCTCGATTCTTCTAACATCTGGCAACAGTCTTTTGTCTCCACTAAGACCTTGACGCCCTCTAACCCTTACACACACACTCTCATGTACAGTATAAATGTATCACTTCCCTAACAAGAATAATCTTCGGTTATACCACGATTACTGAGGCACTCTCCGTTCGATATTGAGATGAAAGCAGTGTTCCTTTTAAAATTGTTTTTAATTCAAAACGATCTTACATTGTCGATGTTAATGATTTATAAAATCTAAAAATAAGTCTGAATATTTGAAATTAGATTGGTAAAAACCGAAGAAAGGACAAACCTAAAGGAAATAAGGAAACAATATTATTATATCAAATGAAGAAACGAAATTGACGAAACATTTGGGAAGATTTCTATAACGATGTAATACAATAACGATATCACGAATTATTCTTTCAGTGATCGAATATGTCGGTCTATATATCGAACTCTGGTAGCGAACATGTCGTTTGGACTTTATTTCGCGGCAGCCTCGAGTCTTCTGCCTTGAATCGCATATTGGATCTCAAATTGGAGGATCCTCAGCATGGTCACCGCGTGTCCTATGGTGGTTGCGTTTGTAGGACCATGGATTGTTCCTGAAAGTGCACGGTAGTTTAATTCCAATTTCTTTTTCATTATAAAAATATAATACAAAGAAATTTCGTAAGTAAATTAGTATACGATAGTATAGTAGACATTTAATCTTACCTCGTCCTTTGGATTATTTTTGTATCTTCGTATCATTGGAAAATTCTTTAAAAATAATCCTCAAAGAAATATAAGAAATTTCTTTTACGTTAAAGTTTCTCTTAAAACATCAAAAGTCCTTTGAGACCGGACCATAAAAGTTCCAAAATTATAGCTGAATTAAATTGGGTAATATTTTATCCAGCAATACATACTATCTTGGGATCGGTTATTACATCGATTCCTCTGTCTCGTAAATAAAACATCTCAAGGTCAACATCTTTCTCTCGATAAGCCATCACATTTTTAGCTGTGCAAAATAAATGATTGATGCGTAACTAGACAGCTCTATTCAAATTTGCACAAAAAGTTTGTCGATACAAAAGGTTGGTGAAAGTGATGATTTTGAAAATTTCTTACAGGCTTTTATAACGTTTGCGTATTTCATATACTTCCGTAGTTGGTACATAACCAGTGGCAGGGTGGACAAAGCGATCGAGATGCTGAAAAACTTCGCTAAAGTGAACGGTAAAGAGGTGAAGCAAGAAATATTCGACGAATTTGAGAAAAGTTGCAAGGCGATGAATGAGAAGGATCAATCGCATAATCAATACACTGTCCTACATCTCTTCAAGCTGCCACGACTTGGTCGTATCACTATCATGCTCATCATTTATTGGTAAGTTAACCTTTCCAACATCAATCGAACAAACTACACAGCTAGAACTTTTTACTTGTAAATTCTCAGCAATGATTACAATATTATTTTAGAAAAAACTAAGACACCAGAGAAATTTATAATCATGTACGAAAAGATATACAGGGTGGTTGGTAACTGATGGTACAAGCGGAAAGGGGATGATTCTACGCGAAAAAAGAAGTCGAAGATATAGAATAAAAATTTTTCGTTTGAGGTTTTGTTTTCGAGAAAATCGACTTTGAATTTTCGCTCGGAAAAATTAAAAAAAAATTCTATTCTATATGTCGGGCCTAGCCACGTGTGATGTTGCCTCGGAGGTGTCGATACAATAGGACATACGTTGTATTAATAATCAAACTTCAGGCAGAAACTGCCTAGCAACGGCGTTTGGAACCTTCTCGATGCTTCCAAACGGGTATAGAAAACAAATGCAATCGTACAGCGAGAAAAATTCCACGAGGCTGGCATTCGTGTGATTGCTTTGGAGAGTGATACATCGAGCATTTTCAACAATCGTATTTTGCGCCTAAGATTAGTTTACGTTTAGTGAAGAGTTATCCCGTTGACTGTGGATTCGTTTGAACCCATTGTTAATAGTGTTCATTAAACTTATTATTCATACAATTTATTATTCACTAATTTTATCATTCGTTAAACTTATTATTCATTAGACTTATTATTTGTTAAGCTTTGTGATAGTCCTGTATATACGTGTAAATATAATCTGGGCTTTGTGATACAATGGCTAATTCACGTGAAGAGTTGTTACAAAATTCTAACCATAACCCGACATATATTTTCGACTTCTTTTTTCGCGTACGACACCCGCTTTCCGCTTGTATCACCAGTTACCAACCACCCTGTAGATAGGAAAGGTATTCAATTTTATACTTCCTTTACGTTTCTTATATTTTCTTTGTTTTTAATACTATGATAATTCTGAATCTTCCTGCATTTCCTAAAATAAAATTAACTAAGAATATGTTCTTAACTCTCAGCCTCACGATATTCCAATTATATTTTACCGTTAATTCAACCAAGTTACCAATCAATCAGCCTCGACGCTACTTCCCTGTCTTTATAAAACCAGTATTAAAATAGACACAAATTACCATAAACTAGATACAAACTACTCGAATGAACATTAAGAGAGTATATGGGGCATTTTATGTGGGTCATTAAGAATCTGCTTAAGTATATAATTAGCATCGATAAACGTCAAACGCGAGGGAACGAGTATGCGAAGGATTAATAAACGATCTTGAAGTCCAGCGTGATTTATGTATGACTCGGCTGATTTTTTTCTAGGTTGCTGATGGTGTGGGTGTTCGACGGCCACGTTTGGAACATGAAACTTCTGGACCCCGACGTTTTCACGTCGTTCTCTTTAGCGTCCCTCACGGAACTTCCGGCCGCTGTTCTACTCGCCCTTTTCCTCGACAGATGGGGCAGACGATGGATGGGTTTCGCATCGGTGTTCCTCTGTGGCATTTTCTCCTTCGTTGCCATCGCTACCCCCTCTGGTAACATTTTTTCTTTTTTTTTTTTATTTCTTGATAAATGACTTGTCAATCGATATTATTCAATAAAATAGCAGGAACGTGTGAATAGCAGTGAGAAAGCGGGGGTGAATTTTATAGAAAAAATCCGGTTTTATCGATCGACGGTCGTTTTAAAAAGCGCTTTTCTGAAGCTTCTCCAGTGAAAGCTTTGGGAGATTGAGAAATGAAAGCTCGTGCTTGATGCAAGAATAATGTTTTTGTTAGATAGTAAGGAGATAAGCGGTAGCGTTAGGGGATATCCGTGTTTTCAAGGACATTAAGGAGTGGAAAATAGACATTTTTTAATCCGTGTTTAGAATAGAACGTTGTAGTTATAAAACAATTTACTATTTTTATTTCCTCATCTTGCAACAAAACTTTCCTTCGAATTCTCTTTTATCGTTTATAGACAACAGACTTGAACGACATAATAATATAGACCCGTATTATTTAAAATCGTATTATAGAGAATTTACAATTATACAATTCGGTCATTTTACTTAGTATTAATAATAATCGAATCTTATAAAATTTTTTTATACAAATATTCTTCTTCTCTTCTTTTCTTTTTCTTTTTCGCCCTTAAATCCTATTCCATTAACGATTGACATTTATTTCTCAACGTCACATACTCGACAGGGATGACATTTAATTTTTAATTGGACCATGCGCGCATCGGGTGTATGTATCGTGCGTGGAATGCGGCGATCGTGGCATTTACATATTTCTCAACTTATTCAAGGTTCGACAATGGTTGCCATGGCGATTATAGCGCGTCTTGGGGTGAATATCGCCGCGAATATTGGTTTCCAATATGCAGCGGAAATGCCGCCGACTGTGGTGAGAGCTCAGGGCGTGTCTTTGATCCATATCATCGGTTATATCGCCCACATTTTGGGACCTTACATTATTTATCTGATAAGTGAATCGAAATTTCTGTTAACGACATCGTATTTCTACGATCCGAAAATTACTCAACCTCTTTTTTAATTTACGACTAATATTATTTGTTATTGAAATACGTTTTTTTAAGTTGGTTTAATTTGTAGAAAAATTATGTTCCTTGTCGGCCATGGATTCTTCTTGTGATCTTACGAATCACGGAAACAAGATAGATTTTCGATATATTTTCCTCCGTTTCGTTTTTTTGCGAAGGAAATGTAACTTTTCTATTGTCTGTAATTATTTACAGGTTTGCGATACTACACTATAGCTTCGTTTCTAAATGAAACGAATGTTTACATAATCTCGTTATACAGGTAACACCAATGATCCTTTGTATATTGACAACTTCTTCAAATTCTGTCTTTAACCAATATTCTTTATTAATATTTAAAAGAAGTGTTCATTTATTTCCCGAAAATCGAAGGGAAATTAAGGAATTAGCGGAAAGCGGAATTAATCGCTATTACTTCTAAAAGAGGTATAAAGGGAAGCGTATAAAAGGGAGAATATTTTTCATTTAATTTAGGCTGACATTGATCCATCTTTACCGCTGGTTGCCCTCGGTTTGCTGTTTTTTGGACAAGCCTTCCTGACCCTTGGCTTGCCAGAAACGTTGAACCAGGAATTACCAGAAACCCTACAGGAGGGTAACGACTTCGGCAAGGAACAAAGTTTCTGGTGGGTTCCGTGTATATCCTCGTAAGTATAGATTCTATAATATTCTTCCTCCGCCTTATGTCAATATAAATTTACTAATAATCGTTTATTTCAATTTGACAGGAGCAAAATGCTGTAAAAATCTTATAGAAAGAAGAAAGGCCTTTCAAATCCAGCGTTTACTGGCAGTGTTCAAAAAATGGATTGTACTAGGTTATAGCGGTTAGATTTGGCGACGGCGCGAAACTTGCCAGTGGCGCGAAATTTGCCAGTAGGGTGAAACTTACCAGTGGCATGAAACTTGTCAATGGCATGAAACTTGTCAGTGACATGAAACTTGTCAGTGGCTTGAATCTTGTCAGTGGCGTGAAACTTGCCAAATTCGTTGTAAATATAGTTATTAAACGTGTGCGTGTGATGTTAGATGTTAAGATATTACGAACGTATTGAGATTGGAGAGCTATTGAGAGAAACTAGGAAGAAGTATCGATTACTGCAGTGAAAGAGACAAGAATCGTCAAATTACACAAGGTATACGTTTAAGCAATTAATTGACGCTTCATCGACGAAGTAGCTTTGTTGCACACAAGATAATTTTCTTTAAAGTGTATCTTTTTTTAATTGGATTGACTGTATAAAAATGTGAAGAAATTTAAAGAATTAAGAACGCGGCATTTAAAGTACGTTGCGTTCACATATTGCGATGTAATTATTTCGCGTACTATAACGTCGGTAAAGTGTTGGAAATGAGAAACGATTCAAGTATCTTATGTAAATGTACAATTAAATTCAGTATTGGATATATGTATTAAAGGAAGCGATATATAAGGAAATAATATACCATAGTATTTACGCATCTTTCGCTTTAAAAATCGAAAAGAAAGATCTATATCTTTTTCTTCTTGCTCTTTTTTTTCTTTTCTCGTTGAAGGAATACTCTAGTTGAATTGATTTAACTATGAAATACCGTGAATAACAAAGGATTGCCACGAGACTCGAAACACAAAAAGAGAGCTGTCTTCGCGCATTGTCAAGCTTTCAACTTGTCTCCTTTATTACGAATCGCCTTTGTATCAATATAGGTGATTCATAAATCGCCGACACTTGAAATGAGAGTTTCGATCGACTTTTAAACCGAAGAGTATTTTGCGTTCGCTCGATCAACGTGGCTTTTTTTCATCATCCATTTATGCATCAACACGTTGAATGCTTTGAAAACTCTGAGATCTCTGTTATTTAATTTAAATATATACATACATATATATATATATATTATTCTAATGAAACATCAAAATTGAAATTCTTTTATGATATTTCCTTTTTTATGATCTTTCAGTATTAATACGAGAAATATCTCTATTTGATATATTTAGATATAATAAGAATATTACTTCTAATAAGTATCCTTGAATCCGTAATTACTGATCATTCATAAAATGGAATGCATTAAAACAATTAATTGCTAAGCGTTCATTAGCTACCATCATACCCAATTGAGATTATAAAATGAAAGTTGTAGGATCTTTTTAAGCAGGAATTTTTTTTAATACAAAGGATATTAACATAATGTTCGACATTCTTCCGAAATTGTTCTGTTTAAATCCAATGGAAAAAGCAGTAAATAATTTATAGAATTATATACAAATTTTAGAAGAAAAATTGATAGATAATGAGTTAATTTTGAAAATGCTCAGTGTTATGATCCGCGGTGTGTGACCTGGGCCAGGCAGAGAGTCGCCCGGCGTAACACTCAGGTTTAAATGTTACTTGAAACAGATCGAAACTCCGTCACGTGTTCAATTAGAAATAGTAAAATTCTGATTCGTGAAGAGACGCGAATATTTCCAATCTCGTTCCTTTCGATCCTCCGACCTGTTCGTCTTAAGCGCGCAATCTCCGTTATACCACCTTTAAACAATGATTCTAGCAACTAGAATCATTCGCGTACTTATGAGACTAGCCCCTGCTTTCAGTTACCGATTAAAAAGACATACTATTGTTCGTTGCAAATATCAGCTATCGTTCCTCAAAACCTGAGATTCTTTGAAATATTCCTACGCTAGAGATTCAACTGTACATAATTGTTCAAGGCTACAAGTTAGTTCGATCCTCGTGATGCAATGGATAATAATTCGATCGTCTGGAAAATAATTCTGGACGAAAGAATTCTCATTTAACCCTTGACGGTCGATGATTTTGTAAATCATGTACGATATCGTAATCAGGAATGAATTCTTTTATATTTTTAATCTTGAAATTACACAGGGCCAATACATATTAAGCTGAATCGCAAATAAATATTAAGGGAGTCTTAAGGAGTTATAATATCGACATTTCTTATCAATACGATAGTGATATAATAATGTGATATAGTACAGAGTGTTTCGTAACTGATGATTCTTCGTATTTTCGAGAAAATAAATTTTGAATATGTTTCGTGAATGTCGTGTGAACACGAGTTGACAAAGCTTCAGAATTTCATTCTCTCGAACGTCGTACGAAAATCTCTCGTTCTATATTTTCAACAGATCCTTTCACATAGTATTATTCTGTACCACTGGTTATTAACCACATTAACTAACCACTGGTTATCACAGTATCAATTACCAGACACCCTGTATAATACAGAATATTACTTCAAATATCCGTATAATGAAGCATTTCATTTTCTATAATTAATTATAATTAAGTTCGGCTGTTAAGGGTTAATACATTGTAACATAAGTGATCGTTATCGTAGAACTCCTAATTATAGGATGGAGTTAGATTAGACGTATAATGATGAACGAGGATCATCGAGCATTAATGTATTTAATTATAGAGATATTTAGCAGTTTATTTTTGTTCGGGGGATTCGTCGATGTGTGTGCAAATAAAAAGTAGAATTGTTTCTTATATTAAGGTTTATGGAAGTTTTATTCGGTGAATCAATCTTATGGACGTGAGTGTATACGCGAATATATACGTGAGTGATGATTATGAATACTATGAATAGGTTTCTTCAGATTGATTGCGTTGTTATTGGCACAACGACGAACACTGATCGTCATACGATGGCACGATTTGCTTACAATATTCTTTCCTTTCTTTTTTTCTTCTTCCTAAACCATAGAAACAGTCAATTAGAGTTATTTTTTTTTTAAATGTACGTACAACTCGTTTTAGATAGATAAAAGTCCAGCAGTTGGTGCTGAAGAAATTATAACAATAATTTAAAAAGTCTTCAAGCTTGGATTTTATTAATATTGTACGTTATTTAAAATCGTACAAAAAATATAACGAATAGATAAATAATCGTTAAAAATACGTGGATAATCGTTCAAAAGATATAAAACTGTTTCTTTTCACAAAGAAAAATTATCTAAACGTACTATTTTTTTAAATAAGATTTTGTCCAATATATTCCAGTAAAAAATGTTAAAAACATTAAAGGAATCAAAAATTTAAATCTCCCTAATTTATTATTTACGTAATTAATAAATTACGTAATTATTAATTTACGTAACATTTTCGATATTATTCTACGTAATATCTTTGAATATCAAATTAGCACCAACCGCTGAACGATTCGAACGTGCGTAACGCAAGTGAAAATTAGCATTAAAATTATAAAAGCTCTTAAAAGATAATAATAAAAATTATATAGGAACACGATTTCTAAGCTCGCTCTTTTTAGAATTAAGGCTTACAAATTCTTAAACGTAAACGATAAAAATAAAAATTAATGTAGGAGAATAGAAAAATAATATGTTCCGATTTTTTCTCGTACAAAAATCGTCAGACTGATCCGCTTGTAATATTGTTACTTCTAAAAAAAACACGAATCCTCCTTCGTGTTTTTTAATTGAATTATTATTAAAAATCAGATAATTATCGTTCACAGGAGTGATAGTGTTGATGTCCATTGAAGTGTGTCTTATGGTAGCAAGGCAACGACCAGAAATGTTGGTCCCTTCCGAATTCTTCGCCTTGCTTGATAGTCTGAGGAAGATTCTGGCCGACAGTTTCCGGCAAGAACAAAACCAGTGCAGCGCCAAAAAAGGACACCGTGCTGATGAGCATTGGAAATCCCTCCCAAATTGCAGCCTAATGAACAAATATTAATTTATATGAGCAAAGGTTAAATACCATGAAAATCTGGTCAAAGTATTTCTCATTTAAAAAGTTTCATTAGAAAGTTTCAACCAATATAGTTTCATATCATAAGTTATTCCATCATTTTTTATTTTAAATTTCAATTTTTTGATTAAAGATCAGTTAAAGAAAAGCGTTGGTTGCGACTTCCAAAACGGGCTTTCTAGAAAGTGAGAAATATTTTGATCAGATTTTTATAATATTTAACTTCTTCAGGAAACAACTTGTTTTAAGGTAAGAAAAAAACTATTTTACATTATCATGAGAAAATTTACATGAGAGCTTTTTCATAATTTCTAATAGCGCTTATTGTATCTTTTGGAATAAATTAAAGAGAAGTTGAACGTGGATGTGCTTAGCGGTGTTTCAAAAATATTGTAACAACAATAGTAGTATAAATATTTATTTATCGAGTCAGTGATATATGGCGCCAAAGAGTGTGCAACTATTCCGAAAATATGGATGAAAGATACGCCCTGCGATCTGACTGGCGTGGGCAGAAGTTCTGCTGCATACTGAAGACCAACATTGGCTGCCATGTTCAGACAGAATCGCGACAATATTGACATTACTAATTTCGCGAGCACTGGGGAATAAATAAAAAAATACAAAATTAATCCTGGATACACAATACTTGATTGTAAGTTTAATTAAAAATATAGTCCGATCGAAGCTTAATCAAAATCAAATTAAAATTTCACACAAACTTTAAACTTCTATAAATCTCCAAATTCTAGAAAACCAACATATAGAAAATTATTGCTTCTAAAATGTGCACACCTCTTTCAATTTCGCCACTAAATTAATTCCTAATAATTCCTAAATTCTAGTTCCATCAAAATAATTATTTTCCAAGATTAGTACCTTCGAAGTTGCCAAAATTCTTTTACATTCATCATCAACTTAATTTCAGATTTTTCTCAATAATACGTCATTATAATCGTTTTAATTTTACTTTAATAAACAGATCGATATATTTACTGGAATGCAGCATAAGTTCAGCGATACTGAGTACACAGGTCATTGCCATCGTGAGAAATCCGCAGAGTCTACGACCCCATCGGTCGAGCAACAGGGCGAGTAATAACCCAGCTGGAAGTTCTGTGGCACAGGCGATCGAGAACGACACGAACACCGAGCTCTGGATAAGTTTCAATGAATACACGTGATCGTCGAACGAGATCAGGGTAAAACACCTACAAGATTGTATCGGTTATTTATGAAGGTTTTATCGCAACATGAACTCGTATCTTATACTTGCCAGAATGCAACTAGAAGAATAGTGTTTCTCGCCAACCGTGGCGTTTTGAACAGATCGAGCAGCGTCGCTGATTCTTGAATTTTGTCCGGTGCCTCCATGTTACTCTGCAAGAATTTATTTCGAGAATAATTAACGAAAGATATAATACGAGTCGTGCCTTTAGCCCTTACACAGTTCAAAATTCATAACACACTGAAAAGAAATTTTATTTTCATTGTATTCGTCATTAATAGATAGCACGAACAGTGGCACTTTGCATTCTGTTTTATGGCATTAGTCGGCATGGCTTTTGATATCGAGATTTATTAATATAATGGGTGGTTGGTTGATTAAATACTTTTCTGATCCGAAATACAGTCGGGAACAAAACTAAGTGGATTAGTGGAGAAAATGTAAAAATTCATTTCAATCATTTGCTGAACTATCTGCATATTATTAGAAGGAAATATAATAAATAAAACTCAAGTATATGAGGCTGATACTAATTTGATTATACTTTCTTCACATCTATTTCCATTAACTATAGCAGCTTATTTTTATCCCCGATTGTACTTGTAAATTGTAAATATTTTATAATTTCTATATAAATTCCCAGATTTACTTCAAATTTTGTACGAGATCGATATAATACCACAATGGAATCGCGACAGTCAGGTTTCATTTCATATTTCATTTTTCATCGCGTTTCATTTTTAAAACCTGTCTATGCATGTTAAAATACATTCGCGAGTCTGTGTGTTTTCGACGTGAATCAAATATATCTGTCAGCACAGATTCAAGTATTGTACCGTATGATTTCGCGTAAGCTTTCTAGAATTCTATTTGATCGAACTTACGACGAATATATCGTAAATACGCGAGTCTGGATTTCTACGATT
>NW_022883609.1:0-45853 GCF_011952255.1 Bombus vosnesenskii
TTCTCTTCGGGAACTCGCCGAACACGCCGTGTCCGGTGAGTACTTGTGTCATCCTGAATGTGAGTGGGAGGCCGTGGCGGCTCCTCCATGCCTCCCAGTTTAGTAGGACCGCATCCGCGCCTCGGTGTTCGCTTCTCCCGCTGATCAGTTGGAATCGCCATAGGTTCCATGTGTCCTCCTCGGCGGTTCCTGTGTCGTTTGGAGCCGCCTGCTCGGTGGGGTCTTCTCCCGGGTGCCATTCTCTCCGGCGGGTGTATCTCTTTTTGAGCGCCAGCGCCCGCAGCTCCCACGGGGGGGACGCGGCTAGGGTGGACGCCGACGCGTGAGACACCGTCCGGTATCACCTAATGATTCTGATGGCGGTCACTCTGTGCAGCCTTCTCAGGAGCAGAATGCTGCGACGGCTTGCCATCAGGTCGTCCGCCCATACTGGAGCCCCATACATCACTCGTGACCGAACGACGCCCTCGTAAAGTCGGCGCACCGCGTCTCCGGTCCCGCCGATGTTCGATAGTAGGCCGCACAGGGCATTGGCAGCCTTCGGGATCAGTGAGTCGAAGTGCGGCTCGAACGTCCACTGGCTGTCGATGGTGAGTCCCAGATACTTCATCTGTGATCCCACCCGGACGGTTTCACCTGCCATGTTTATGCATAGGCCGGGCGGTGGTGTCCCTCGCCTCTTCCTGTCAAAGAACCAGGTGGCCTCCGAATTCGCAGGGGAGACTCTCAGGCCCAGTTCGTTCACGGCATGGGTCGCACAGGCCGTTGGGATTCCGCCAATGCGCAGCGTCTCGTGCCAGCCACGACCCTCCACCAGGATTAGGGTGTCGTCCGCATAGCATACTATGGCCGCGCCTGGGGGTAGCGGGCATCGTAGTACCTCGTCGTACGCAACGTTCCATAGTATGGGGCCCAGCCCCGAGCCCTGCGGGACGCCACGCTCGACGGATCGCTTTTACTCTCCTTCCTTACTGGTGTAACACACCCACCTGTCGTCGAGGTAGGCTCGGATCAATCGGACGAGGTAGCTGGGAACCTCGAAGTGCTCCAGGGCCGTCACTATCCTGTCCCATGGCATGGTGTTGAACGCGTTGACGATGTCCAGGGAAACCGCCAGCGCCACGCCTTTCCGGGAGACCATGTCCTCCGCAATCGCTCGTACGCGTCTGACCGCGTCAATCGTCGAGCGCCCCTTCCGGAAGCCGTACTGGCTTTCGTGCAAACCTGGCACTTGGCCCGCTATGTGTCGTTCCAAGCGGATGGCGACTACCCTCTCGAGTAGTTTGCCGACCTCGTCCAATAGGCATATCGGCCGGTACGCTGACGGCGAGGTCGTCGGTCGGCCCTCTTTATCGAGCAGGACCAGCCTCGCCGTCCGCCACGCACGGGGGTAGACTCCCTCCCTCAGGCATCTTGTGAAGAGGTGCCGGAGTCTGGGGGCCATGACTCCCATCACTTCCGCCCAGATCCGGCCAGGGATTCCGTCCGGGCCCGGTGCCACATTGCGGGCGGTCATTCTTCTGGTTGCCTCCCATATCTCCTCCTCCGTGACTCCACAGTCGTCCCTCCATTCCAGCGGTCGTGTCGTTTCCCGTGGCCGTTCCGCCGCTCTGTTTTCTTGTGGGGGAAAGAGCGTTCCGGTGATCCGCGTCAGCAGCGCAGGCTCCATTTCTGCCGTTGTCAGGGGGCCCTTCGCGCGTAGTTTCTGTGTCACCGTCCTGTATGGCCTCCCCCATGGGTCCGACTCGACTGTTTCGACCAGTTCGGACCAGATACGGTCCTTCGCATTTTTAATTTCCCTTTGCAGCGAGCGCCGTAGCGCGCGGTACGTCCGGTAGCGCAAGGAGACTTCTTGTTCGTCGCGTCGTCGCCAGCGGCGGGCCCTTAGGTACTGTCTTCGGACCCGGACACATCTCGTCCTCAGTTCCGCGATGTCGGGGTTCCACCAGTAAACTGCTCTGCTTCGCACCGTGCCCGGTGTGGCTCGTGGCATGGATGCGACGCAGATTGCTGTCATGGCTTGGCGGAGGTTCTCGGCCTCCTCTTCCACGTCTGCTTCGGTCGTCGTTGTCGAGGCCTCCCAGCTCCAAGCTGTTGCTATAGCAGCCGCCTGGAGTAGATCTTCATTCCTCTCCTTTATTTTCCATCTAGGTGGTGGGCGCGCGTGTCTCCCCCTCGGCGGGCCGCGCCCGTCATTTGTCGTCGGTATTCCAGGTCCAGGTGCGTCCACCTCCATGAATATGTAGAGGTGGTCTGACAGCGTCTCGACCCCTTCGGCCACTCTCCAGCCTGAGATCCGCCTGAATGCCTCGGGGGAGGCCCATGTTATGTCAACAATGGAGCTCCCTCTGCACGTCACGCAGGTACTGGTCGAGCCCTTGTTCACTAACAGAAGTCCAAGTCCCGCGGCCCAGTTTGATAGCGTGCGGCCGCGCGCGTTGGTCCTGGCATTCCCCCATTCCGTGGAGTGCGCGTTGAAGTCTCCCAGGACGAGCACTTGTCGGGGGAGTCGTCGCCTGACGCAGTCGCCAACTCCGTCTAGGAATTCTTCGAACGCTGCCCGTCCGCTGTTAGGTGACACGTACACCCCCACCACCATCATCCCTGCCCACTCGACCGCGGCGTACCCGTTGCCGCGTTCCAGCAGGGCTCCGTAGGCGAACGCCCCAGGCGTTGATGTCCAGGTGACGGCAACCATTCCGTCCGTGTCTCCGACCCACTCCGGGGCATCCAGTACTCTGTATGGTTCCGCCACCACCGCTAGGGCAACCGTGCTCTCCCGGATGATTTGGTGGAGCAGGTCTTGTGCTCGCCTTGACCTTCCCAGGTTAGTCTGGAGGATGCGCATTCTCAGTTCTTTAGTGTTCTTTCCTTGTTTGTAGCTTCCTCCGTGCCTACCTCCTTGTTCGCGGGCTTAGGGTCGCTTTGCGACGGGGAGCCTTTCTCGCTGCCTCTTGCAGCCGTGGATCCGCAGGCGGCTCCTTTCGTTCCTTTCTTCGAGGGGGCACAGGCCGGTCCCCCCATCCTGTGCACCGACGGTGCTCCAAGCGCCTCGCAGAGCAGGCATTTCGGGCTCGCAGTAGTGCATGCTCTCGCCTGGTGCCCTGGTTCGCCGCATCTGAAGCACAGGTGCCCCTTGTCCTCCTTGGCGGTGCAGGTCTTCCCCGTGTGTCCTATCCCAAGGCACCTGTAGCACTGTAACGGTCTCCGTTCGATGGCTTCGACCTTCGCCGTCGACCAGCCTATGGCGACCTTTCCAGCCTGGGCCAGTTTCCTCACTGCACTGGCAGGGCCTCGTATCCATACGGTGCCAAGTCCGTTCCGGGCGGGGCGGATTTCTCCCAGCCGGCTTGCAGCCGCTCTCCCTCGCCAGGGTGTTCTGGATTTCCATCTTGGTGGCCGCTATGTCTATCAGGGACACCCTTGCCTCCGCGGCTCGGAAGGGGGTCGCCACGCGGACCTCGTTCGGGTCCAGAGCCCGCGTCAGCTGTGCTGCGAGCGCTGCGGCCTTCTCCCTTCCCTGGTCCTCAGGGACCTCTAAGATGACACCTCCGGTGATGGTCTTCCGCATCCTCATCGTGTTGATGCCGAGCTCGGTCAGGGAGACACTGTCCTTGGCCGCAGCCAGCACCTCCGCGTAGGATTGGCTCGATTTGTCCGTCAGGGTGATTGTTACCGCTGACGTTCTCGGTGCGCGCGGGAGGGTCCCCCTGCCTCCCCCTCTTCGTGCGTTCTCCAATCCACTCTCCGGAGTTTTCCTCTGGCTCTCCGCCCCTGTCTCGGGGATCAGCTTCGCCGGCTGCTTCTTCCCTGCCTCCTTCTTCTTTCCTCTTCTTTTCCTTCCGACGGTCTGCCATTCGGTGACAGCCGTTCGGCCTCCCTTGGGCGCTGAGACGCTTGGGGCTCCAGGCTCCATCCCTCTCGTGTTCGCGGCAGGGGCGACCTCCTTTCCTTCTCCTTTTTCTGTTCCCTGCAGTTGTTCCTCCAGTCGGTGCAGCAAGGATCTCATCTCCTCTACTTGGTGCTCGACTGCAGCGAGACGCGCCCTGTAGCTGCTCTCATCCGCGGTGGGGCGCGAGGCCGGCTCTTTTCGGAGTGCCTCTACCGCCGCCTCCAGTGTTGCTATGCGTCCTTGCGCTATAGCGAGTGCGTCGGTGACAGGGTCCGTTCTCCTCACTTACTCTGTCACGCCCGCGGTGATGGTTCTCGCCGCCTCCTTCAGGGTTTTCCTCTGCGTGCCCTTGTGGCCGCGGGGTGCCTCGGCAGCCTTGGCCACCTCGGCGGCCCGGCGAATCAGTTCGGCTCCTATGTCCGCCGTTGTGGCTGTTCTCATTACGTGTTCCGCGAACTGATCGGCTAGGAAATTTTTTTTCGTTTCGCACAATTTCTCGAATCTCCCCGCGTACCGTTTATTTGTCTGGAAATAGACTCGCCGATACGTGCAGCGATCGGTAATTAAATCCCAACACAATTCGAATGCCTCGGAGTGCAATAGATACGGGACGATCGTCCTTCCAGCTCTTGCCTTTGTTCCTATTTTTACGGTCATTGTCTCTTTTCCTCTTTTGTATTTTGTGCTTTTGTTTTCCTGTTACTTTATTCTTTCACTTTTCCCATTTTTGATTTTTTTTTTTTTGAAACAGCAGATTTATAAATAATAAGTAGGCCGCGGATTTTTATGCGAATTTTACTTTTACAGAAAATTTTAAAATGCAAAAATGTAAACACTATTAAAGATAATGTGTTATTACTGTTACTGATATCGTCGTTATTCTTTATTAGAGAAATTATTATAGATTTTTATATTGTTATGTATATTACTTTTGTCACTTTTTTTATTTAAACAGGATTCGAATTAAGTTTCAAGGAATTGGACTAATTTAAGATTAGGATTAAAAACTATGCACTTTTGAGTAGAATTTTCATCTTATTTTTCCCATTTCTCTCCCTCTCTCTACCATTTGCTGTCATTTTTCCTTGGTTATTTAAAAAAAGATAAGAAAATCAAACGAAAATTAGTATTCTTAAAAATACTTCTTGCAAATTTCATCACCGTTAATGTAACGTATTCTTGTTTTATGTAGGATTGCACTATCGATCCCTCCAGCGTCGAGTGAGGAATTGCTGGCGGAAGGTGCGACTTCGTTTTCGCGATGTAACATGTACAATGTGAACTATACCGACATATTGGAGAGTGGTATCAGAGAGGCAGACCCATCCTGGCCCCAATAAAACCATGCCAATATGGATGGACCTTTAATCACACGATGATACCATACAAATCTATAGCTGTCGAGGTAAAATCACAAGAGAAAATTATATTCTTTATATAAAGTAACTTCAAACTTTCGACACCGATTAACAAATTTTTATTTAAATTAAAACTGTTGGAACCGTCGTTCTATAAATATTTACGGTCTTTCGTAAAGCTGCTGACGATAGCATATAATGCAGTCATTATAAAAGAAGTCCTTGTTGGTTGCACGAACTTAGACGTAGGTGTAATTACTTGTTGTGTTGTTTGCATCTTAACAGAGCTCGTTTATAGCGGAATATAAAATTAACCTTGTCATCCTTAATTATTTGTACGTCTCGGCGTATTAAATCACGAACATGAATCCGTTTATATAATATCGCATAAATCGGAAAGTGAAAGTTACAACTGTACAATAGACAGATATTTCGAATTGAACGTATAAATACGCATTTGGTAACTTCTTACGACTCAAGAAATTTTTATCGAATATTTATCGTTATTATTATTATTTCTAATTTCTATTTCTGCTATTTTATTACTAAAAAAGTCCTACTTAAATCGGGAGATACTATCTTCTACTTAACAAATTTATATTCCTTCCACTATGACAAATTCTCTAATCATATCCAAGAATTATGCAAACAACCTCTACTATTTTATTACTAAAAATATTACCAAAAGACTACAATTAACTAACCTACGACTCAGGTTCTCAATTCTGATGATATTAAGAAACTACGGAATTTATTACTCGTCCTTTCGTCGTCTTCCTTATTCTCTTCACCTTCTATCGATTTTCCAACCACGCGGTGTTTTTTCATAACTAGCCGCAATCATAAAGCATCCCCCTTTTCTGTTTCAGCTGGAATGGGTATGCGACCACGCATTCCTCGGCTCAGCAGCACAATCGGCCTTCTTCGTCGGCAGCATTCTTGGAGGCTTAATATTCGGTTACATAGCCGACCATTGTGGCAGAATTCCGGCGTTGGTTGCGTGTAACGCGGTTGGTTTCATCGCGTCTGTCGGCACTGCGTTTTGCAACAGCTTCTGGAGCTTCTGTCTGGCGAGATTAGTCGTCGGTACCTCGTTCGATAACTGCTTCAACGTGCTTTTCATTATCGGTGAGTCATCGAGAAAATTATAAGAGAGAAAAAGCTGTTGAGAATAGGAAAACTATAATTTACGACCTAATAATGAGGCACCGGTATCGGTCCCGTTTTACGTAACGATTAACTATTTATGACGTGTTTGAATAAATGTTTATTGCCCTATGTCGGTTTGTTTTTTCTTAAGTCAAATTTTTATTCGAATTTTACGATATCAATTTTAAGATATTTAATGGTAAATGATTTTACTGAAACTTTATATTTTGGAATTATATCTCGTAATTTGGAATTTGTTGTGTAATTGTATATCTAGTTTGGTATTAAAATTACATGTGTCTAGGGATACTTTAAGATATTTTATTTTAAACGACAGGATACTTAATTCTGTATACTTTTCTGGTATGAAATTGTATCTTTCGAGTGACCTATTTCCCTATGGAGAATTGTTAAGGAAATTCGAGGATTTGGGAATACAAATAATTGACTATATTTCCCACACAACAGTTATACAACTATATTACTCTCTGAAGAACGTCTTGCACGCACGCTGGTCACCAACCGACTATCCTAGATTCTTCTAACATCTGGCAACAGTCTTTTGTCTCCACTAAGACCTTGACGCCCTCTGGCCCTTACACACACACTCTCATGTACAGTGTAAATGTATCACTTCCCTAACACGCCTCCTTACATTTATACTGTACACTTAATTTTATTTACATACTTGTCGAATTAACAAAATATTTAACATTTATCGCTTTATTTACATTTCTCTTATTTTACATTCATCCATGACCTAAACCTTTCAAATTTCTCTCTACACAGTGCCTTCGTAAAAATATCCGCAGTGTTTTCTTCTGTACTTACTTTTATTATGTTTATCTTATTTTCCTTTACGTACTCGTGAACGTAGTGGTAATGAACTTCGATGTGTTTAGAATTTTTTGTAAAAGTTCCGTATTTTGCTATACTCATTACTCCAGAGTTATCCTCATAGATTTTTACAGGGTTATCGTCTACATTTACATCGAAGATTTTCATTAGTTTTCTGATAGTCATTACTTCGCTCACCGCTTCCGATAGAGCAACATACTCTGCATACGTCGAGGCTTTTGTCACACACCTTTGTTTTTTAGACTTCCATCCAATTATATTTCCATACCATCTAATTACATACCCAGAAGTCGATTTCCTATCTATATGATCTCCTGCCCAATCAGCGTCCACATAACAATCTATCGTTTCGCATTTTTCATTTCTTTTATAATGTAGCCCTAAATCTCTAGTCCGGTACAAATATTTCAATATTCGCAAGGCATATTTAAAATGTGTCTCGTTACAACAATCTTGAAATCTGCTCAGATAATTCACACTATAACTTATATCGGGTCTGGTATTTACACTAATATACAGCAATGCGCCAATTAAATTCTTGTATCCAATGTCCTCTCTATTTATCTCAGCTTTTTCAATTTTTAAGTTGGTCTCCATAGGTGTACAGTACAATTTGCTGTTATGTAATTTATATTTGTTTGCTAATGATTCTATGTATTTCTTTTGGCTTAATCTCATTTCATTTTTTAAATAATCATACTCTATATTTATTCCAAGATATTCTTTTACTTCACCTAAATCTTTCATTTCAAATTTATCAGTTAATAATTTTTTTACACTTTGTATCTTCCCTTTGTTTTTACTACAAATCAACAAATCGTCTACGTATATTAACAAATAAACAACATTTTCTCCCTCTCCATAAGTATATAGGCACAGCTCTATATTGTTCTTCTTAAAACCTAATCTCGTCACATACTTATCAAAACACTCATACCAGTCCCTCGGACTTTCTTTTAACCCATAAAGCGCTTTCGATAATTTACAAACTCTATTCGTTCCGTCCGCATATCCCTTTGGTTGATTTACATATACCTCCGAGTTTACTTCACCATTTAAAAAGGCAGTTTCTACATCCATTTGCTCAATTATTAATCCATTTTGACAACAATATGATAGCAATATCTTAAAGGTCTGATTACTCGCCACTGGAGAATATATGTCATCGGCTACGTTTCTTTGTTGAAATCCCCTTACCACTAATCTAGCCTTATACCTGTCCTCTGATTTTTTCGTGTAAACCCATTTTACATCTAATACTTCCTTGCCTTTTACCCTTTCTACCAATTTCCAAGTTTTATTCTTATAGAGACATTCTATTTCCTTATCCATAGCCTGTTTCCAAACTTCATTATTTTCGCAACAAATCGCCTCCTCAAATGTACGAGGGATATCTACTTTACAATAATTTGCATGCATCTCGCAAATATTTTCCTTTTCTGGATACCTTACTGGAGTTTTCTTAATACGTGTAGATCTCCTAGGAGTGTTTAAGCTTTCAATAATACTATTATTTTCATCTTTCCTACCTTCTAACTCTTCCTTATCCATACCGACCAATGAATAGTTATCTTCGCTATCATTTCTATCTGCCTCTGATGAATTTTCCTCAAAACCGATACATTTAGTGTCTGTCTCTATGACCTCTACATGTCTAGCTATTGTTATTTTCCCACCTAATAAGACTCTGTATCCTACTTCACTATATCCTAATAGAATTCCCATATCTGCCTTCTTGTCCCATTTGGAAACTCTTTTTTGTTCTGGCCTTCTTACAAAAACTTTACTTCCATATAGATGTAGATTTTTAACACTTGGTTTTTTCCCGAAGAATATTTCAAAAGGTGTCTTTCTTTCTATAGTATTCGCTAATATTCGATTTTTCAAGTATGCCGCTGTACAAACTATTTCCGGCCAGTACCTTTTATGTACTTTCGCTTCCGCTAACAAGCAACGCGCCATGTCCATCACTGTTCTATTATACCTTTCCGCTGTCCCGTTTAATTCATGTACGTATGTTGGGCAATTATTTATTCTTATACCTTTATCCCTAGCAAATTTATAAATTCGATTATTTAAATATTCTTTACCATTATCGCATCTTAATATTTTTAACCTCTTGCCCGTTAAATTTTCGGCTTCATTTACGAACTGTACGAAAGAATCAAAGACCTCATCTTTTGATTTTATACAATAGATCCTAGCTATTTTACTATAATCATCGATAAATGAAATGAAATATTTTTCTCCATTGAATCCGGTGGTCTTAAAGGGACCACATACGTCCGTATGAATAATTTCCATTATTTCCCTAGCCTTAGTTAGATTATTTTTGAAAGGTAAGTTATGCATTTTGCTTTCTATACACACCCTACATTTCAAAAGTTCCTTTTCAAATTCATTCGGTATGCCAGTCACTAGCTGCTCTTTACCCAAAATCTCTAAATATTTAAAATTTACGTGTCCTAGCATCCTATGCCATCTTTCCTTTTTACTCATACCACTACGTTCGGCGCTGTTTACTAAGTGCTTCTTCCCTTTCAATATACTTTTTATTCTATATGTCCCATTCTCTTTGAACGCTACAGCTGTAAGTTTATTATCCTCATCTATTACTTTCGCAATATTTCCTTTGGAAATAACCGTATTCTTATTGTCTGTTAGTTTACCTAAACTAATCAAATTTGCGGACATTTCTTTCGCGTAAAATACTTTCCTCATATTTATTTCATTTTGTTTTCCGAATGCTTCAAAATAACTTATAACATTCCCAACTTTTGTCGCTTTTATCGGTCTATTATCGCCTAAATATATATTTACCGGTTCTTTTAGGTCGATAGATTTATCGAAATAATTTATATTATTAATTATGTGATCGGTACGACCGCTATCTAATAACCACACTATTTCGTTCTTACTTATTTCATTCGTCTCACTGCTGTTTGCTGCGTGCGCCGTTGCTGTCCATATGCCTGCTCTTGAGTTTCCATGCTCGCCCGTGCCGGTTGTTGATTGACGATGAAAGTTTCCACGTCCTCTGCTCGTATTGCCTTTGTTCCCTCTTCCTCTGTTTCGACCACGTGTTGGCCCATGCCAATAGCCGTTACTGCTTCCCGCTTGGACGCCATTTTGACACTCTCTCGCAAAGTGTCCTAATCTTCCACATCTGAAGCATCCTTCCTTTTTTGCAGAAAAGGCGTTGGTTTGCCTTTCTCCTCGATTGGATTTATTTTTCTTCTCTGCTATCTCTATTTTATTTTTTACATACGCTACCGTTTGATCCTCTTCTTTCAATGCGTCTATTATGTCCGCTATGTAGCTGTATTCTTCGGGTAACGTATTCAGCATGTAATTCAGCTTTTCCCTCTCACTTACTTGTGCGCCCGCACTTTTTAATTCATTGATTAATTTTTCAAAGTCGTTAAAGAATGATGCTGAATCACTGTAGTTCTCCAGTCTTATGTTTTCCAATCTCCTTCTGCATACGATCTGCAGTGCCGTCGACTCTTTCAAGTACATTTCATCGAACCTTTTTATTATATCATACGCCGTTTTTCCTTCCCTAACATACTCCAATTGTCTGTTCGATATTGCACTATAAATTATATTAATTGCCTTCAAGTCCTTCTTGTCCCAGTCTTCATCGTCTCTTTCGTTCTTCATTCTAGTTGTAACAACCTCGCATTCCTTATATTTGAGAAACATCGTGATTCTTTGCTTCCACATTCCATAATCCTCACCATCGAATATAGGTATCATGATTTCCGATCTCTCCATTTTAATTGATTCTTCTTTTTTTTCTTTTCTTACTCAAGCGTTCCTACGTGCTCGAAGTATATTTCTTTTTTTTTTCTCTGAAAGTTTTTTTCTTTACTGAAAACTCACTCGCAAGATCGTAACCACGCACTAAATATCTTGCAAAACTAGTAACCACGCTCTGCTACCATGTTAAGGAAATTCGAGGATTTGGGAATACAAATAATTGACTATATTTCCCACACAACAGTTATACAACTATATTACTCTCTGAAGAACGTCTTGCACGCACGCTGGTCGCCAACCGACTATCCTCGATTCTTCTAACATCTGGCAACAGTCTTTTGTCTCCACTAAGACCTTGACGCCCTCTAACCCTTACACACACACTCTCATGTACAGTATAAATGTATCACTTCCCTAACAAGAATAATCTTCGGTTATACCACGATTACTGAGGCACTCTCCGTTCGATATTGAGATGAAAGCAGTGTTCCTTTTAAAATTGTTTTTAATTCAAAACGATCTTACATTGTCGATGTTAATGATTTATAAAATCTAAAAATAAGTCTGAATATTTGAAATTAGATTGGTAAAAACCGAAGAAAGGACAAACCTAAAGGAAATAAGGAAACAATATTATTATATCAAATGAAGAAACGAAATTGACGAAACATTTGGGAAGATTTCTATAACGATGTAATACAATAACGATATCACGAATTATTCTTTCAGTGATCGAATATGTCGGTCCGAAATATCGAACTCTGGTAGCGAACATGTCGTTTGGACTTTATTTCGCGGCAGCCTCGAGTCTTCTGCCTTGAATCGCATATTGGATCTCAAATTGGAGGATCCTCAGCATGGTCACCGCGTGTCCTATGGTGGTTGCGTTTGTAGGACCATGGATTGTTCCTGAAAGTGCACGGTAGTTTAATTCCAATTTCTTTTTCATTATAAAAATATAATACAAAGAAATTTCGTAAGTAAATTAGTATACGATAGTATAGTAGACATTTAATCTTACCTCGTCCTTTGGATTATTTTTGTATCTTCGTATCATTGGAAAATTCTTTAAAAATAATCCTCAAAGAAATATAAGAAATTTCTTTTACGTTAAAGTTTCTCTTAAAACATCAAAAGTCCTTTGAGACCGGACCATAAAAATTCCAAAATTATAGCTGAATTAAATTGGGTAATATTTTATCCAGCAATACATACTATCTTGGGATCGGTTATTACATCGATTCCTCTGTCTCGTAAATAAAACATCTCAAGGTCAACATCTTTCTCTCGATAAGCCATCACATTTTTAGCTGTGCAAAATAAATGATTGATGCGTAACTAGACAGCTCTATTCAAATTTGCACAAAAAGTTTGTCGATACAAAAGGTTGGTGAAAGTGATGATTTTGAAAATTTCTTACAGGCTTTTATAACGTTTGCGTATTTCATATACTTCCGTAGTTGGTACATAACCAGTGGCAGGGTGGACAAAGCGATCGAGATGCTGAAAAACTTCGCTAAAGTGAACGGTAAAGAGGTGAAGCAAGAAATATTCGACGAATTTGAGAAAAGTTGCAAGGCGATGAATGAGAAGGATCAATCGCATAATCAATACACTGTCCTACATCTCTTCAAGCTGCCACGACTTGGTCGTATCACTATCATGCTCATCATTTATTGGTAAGTTAACCTTTCCAACATCAATCGAACAAACTACACAGCTAGAACTTTTTACTTGTAAATTCTCAGCAATGATTACAATATTATTTTAGAAAAAACTAAGACACCAGAGAAATTTATAATCATGTACGAAAAGATATACAGGGTGGTTGGTAACTGATGGTACAAGCGGAAAGGGGATGATTCTACGCGAAAAAAGAAGTCGAAGATATAGAATAAAAATTTTTCGTTTGAGGTTTTGTTTTCGAGAAAATCGACTTTGAATTTTCGCTCGGAAAAATTAAAAAAAAATTCTATTCTATATGTCGGGCCTAGCCACGTGTGATGTTGCCTCGGAGGTGTCGATACAATAGGACATACGTTGTATTAATAATCAAACTTCAGGCAGAAACTGCCTAGCAACGGCGTTTGGAACCTTCTCGATGCTTCCAAACGGGTATAGAAAACAAATGCAATCGTACAGCGAGAAAAATTCCACGAGGCTGGCATTCGTGTGATTGCTTTGGAGAGTGATACATCGAGCATTTTCAACAATCGTATTTTGCGCCTAAGATTAGTTTACGTTTAGTGAAGAGTTATCCCGTTGACTGTGGATTCGTTTGAACCCATTGTTAATAGTGTTCATTAAACTTATTATTCATACAATTTATTATTCACTAATTTTATCATTCGTTAAACTTATTATTCATTAGACTTATTATTTGTTAAGCTTTGTGATAGTCCTGTATATACGTGTAAATATAATCTCGGCTTTGTGAAACAATGGCTAATTCACGTGAAGAGTTGTTACAAAATTCTAACCATAACCCGACATATATTTTCGACTTCTTTTTTCGCGTACGACACCCGCTTTCCGCTTGTATCACCAGTTACCAACCACCCTGTAGATAGGAAAGGTATTCAATTTTATACTTCCTTTACGTTTCTTATATTTTCTTTGTTTTTAATACTATGATAATTCTGAATCTTCCTGCATTTCCTAAAATAAAATTAACTAAGAATATGTTCTTAACTCTCAGCCTCACGATATTCCAATTATATTTTACCGTTAATTCAACCAAGTTACCAATCAATCAGCCTCGACGCTACTTCCCTGTCTTTATAAAACCAGTATTAAAATAGACACAAATTACCATAAACTAGATACAAACTACTCGAATGAACATTAAGAGAGTATATGGGGCATTTTATGTGGGTCATTAAGAATCTGCTTAAGTATATAATTAGCATCGATAAACGTCAAACGCGAGGGAACGAGTATGCGAAGGATTAATAAACGATCTTGAAGTCCAGCGTGATTTATGTATGACTCGGCTGATTTTTTTCTAGGTTGCTGATGGTGTGGGTGTTCGACGGCCACGTTTGGAACATGAAACTTCTGGACCCCGACGTTTTCACGTCGTTCTCTTTAGCGTCCCTCACGGAACTTCCGGCCGCTGTTCTACTCGCCCTTTTCCTCGACAGATGGGGCAGACGATGGATGGGTTTCGCATCGGTGTTCCTCTGTGGCATTTTCTCCTTCGTTGCCATCGCTACCCCCTCTGGTAACATTTTTTCTTTTTTTTTTTTTTTATTTCTTGATAAATGACTTGTCAATCGATATTATTCAATAAAATAGCAGGAACGTGTGAATAGCAGTGAGAAAGCGGGGGTGAATTTTATAGAAAAAATCCGGTTTTATCGATCGACGGTCGTTTTAAAAAGCGCTTTTCTGAAGCTTCTCCAGTGAAAGCTTTGGGAGATTGAGAAATGAAAGCTCGTGCTTGATGCAAGAATAATGTTTTTGTTAGATAGTAAGGAGATAAGCGGTAGCGTTAGGGGATATCCGTGTTTTCAAGGACATTAAGGAGTGGAAAATAGACATTTTTTAATCCGTATTTAGAATAGAACGTTGTAGTTATAAAACAATTTACTATTTTTATTTCCTCATCTTGCAACAAAACTTTCCTTCGAATTCTCTTTTATCGTTTATAGACAACAGACTTGAACGACATAATAATATAGACCCGTATTATTTAAAATCGTATTATAGAGAATTTACAATTATACAATTCGGTCATTTTACTTAGTATTAATAATAATCGAATCTTATAAAATTTTTTTATACAAATATTCTTCTTCTCTTCTTTTCTTTTTCTTTTTCGCCCTTAAATCCTATTCCATTAACGATTGACATTTATTTCTCAACGTCACATACTCGACAGGGATGACATTTAATTTTTAATTGAACCATGCGCGCATCGGGTGTATGTATCGTGCGTGGAATGCGGCGATCGTGGCATTTACATATTTCTCAACTTATTCAAGGTTCGACAATGGTTGCCATGGCGATTATAGCGCGGCTTGGGGTGAATATCGCCGCGAATATTGGTTTCCAATATGCAGCGGAAATGCCGCCGACTGTGGTGAGAGCTCAGGGCGTGTCTTTGATCCATATCATCGGTTATATCGCCCACATTTTGGGACCTTACATTATTTATCTGATAAGTGAATCGAAATTTCTGTTAACGACATCGTATTTCTACGATCCGAAAATTACTCAACCTCTTTTTTAATTTACGACTAATATTATCTGTTATTGAAATACGTTTTTTTAGGTTGGTTTAATTCGTAGAAAAATTATGTTCCTTGTCGGCCATGGATTCTTCTTGTGATCTTACGAATCACGGAAACAAGATAGATTTTCGATATATTTTCCTCCGTTTCGTTTTTTTGCGAAGGAAATGTAACTTTTCTATTGTCTGTAACTATTTACAGGTTTGCGATACTACACTATAGCTTCGTTTCTAAATGAAACGAATGTTTACATAATCTCGTTATACAGGTAACACCAATGATCCTTTGTATATTGACAACTTCTTCAAATTCTGTCTTTAACCAATATTCTTTATTAATATTTAAAAGAAGTGTTCATTTATTTCCCGAAAATCGAAGGGAAATTAAGGAATTAGCGGAAAGCGGAATTAATCGCTATTACTTCTAAAAGAGGTATAAAGGGAAGCGTATAAAAGGGAGAATATTTTTCATTTAATTTAGGCTGACATTGATCCATCTTTACCGCTGGTTGCCCTCGGTTTGCTGTCTTTTGGACACGCCTTCCTGACCCTTGGCTTGCCAGAAACGTTGAACCAGGAATTACCAGAAACCCTACAGGAGGGTAACGACTTCGGCAAGGAACAAAGTTTCTGGTGGGTTCCGTGTATATCCCCGTAAGTATAGATTCTATAATATTCTTCCTCCGCCTTATGTCAATATAAATTTACTAATAATCGTTTATTTCAATTTGACAGGAGCAAAATGCTGAAAAAATCTTATAGAAAGAAGAAAGGCCTTTCAAATCCAGCGTTTACTGGCAGTGTTCAAAAAATGGATTGTACTAGGTTATAGCGGTTAGATTTGGCGACGGCGTGAAACTTGCCAGTGGCGCAAAACTTGCCAGTGGCGCGAAACTTGCCAGTGGCGCGAAATTTGCCAGTAGGGTGAAACTTACCAGTGGCATGAAACTTGTCAATGGCATGAAACTTGTCAGTGACATGAAACTTGTCAGTGGCGTGAATCTTGTCAGTGGCGTGAAACTTGCCAAATTCGTTGTAAATATAGTTATTAAACGTGTGCGTGTGATGTTAGATGTTAAGATATTACGAACGTATTGAGATTGGAGAGCTATTGAGAGAAACTAGGAAGAAGTATCGATTACTGCAGTGAAAGAGACAAGAATCGTCAAATTACACAAGGTATACGTTTAAGCAATTAATTGACGCTTCATCGACGAAGTAGCTTTGTTGCACACAAGATAATTTTCTTTAAAGTGTATCTTTTTTTAATTGGATTGACTGTATAAAAATGTGAAGAAATTTAAAGAATTAAGAACGCGGCATTTAAAGTACGTTGCGTTCACATATTGCGATGTAATTATTTCGCGTACTATAACGTCGGTAAAGTGTTGGAAATGAGAAACGATTCAAGTATCTTATGTAAATGTACAATTAAATTCAGTATTGGATATATGTATTAAAGGAAGCGATATATAAGGAAATAATATACCATAGTATTTACGCATCTTTCGCTTTAAAAATCGAAAAGAAAGATCTATATCTTTTTCTTCTTGCTCTTTTTTTTCTTTTCTCGTTGAAGGAATACTCTAGTTGAATTGATTTAACTATGAAATACCGTGAATAACAAAGGATTGCCACGAGACTCGAAACACAAAAAGAGAGCTGTCTTCGCGCATTGTCAAGCTTTCAACTTGTCTCCTTTATTACGAATCGCCTTTGTATCAATATAGGTGATTCATAAATCGCCGACACTTGAAATGAGAGTTTCGATCGACTTTTAAACCGAAGAGTATTTTGCGTTCGCTCGATCAACGTGGCTTTTTTTCATCATCCATTTATGCATCAACACGTTGAATGCTTTGAAAACTCTGAGATCTCTGTTATTTAATTTAAATATATACATACATATATATATATATATTATTCTAATGAAACATCAAAATTGAAATTCTTTTATGATATTTCCTTTTTTATGATCTTTCAGTATTAATACGAGAAATATCTCTATTTGATATATTTAGATATAATAAGAATATTACTTCTAATAAGTATCCTTGAATCCGTAATTACTGATCATTCATAAAATGGAATGCATTAAAACAATTAATTGCTAAGCGTTCATTAGCTACCATCATACCCAATTGAGATTATAAAATGAAAGTTGTAGGATCTTTTTAAGCAGGAATTTTTTTTAATACAAAGGATATTAACATAATGTTCGACATTCTTCCGAAATTGTTCTGTTTAAATCCAATGGAAAAAGCAGTAAATAATTTATAGAATTATATACAAATTTTAGAAGAAAAATTGATAGATAATGAGTTAATTTTGAAAATGCTCAGTGTTATGATCCGCGGTGTGTGACCTGGGCCAGGCAGAGAGTCGCCCGGCGTAACACTCAGGTTTAAATGTTACTTGAAACAGATCGAAACTCCGTCACGTGTTCAATTAGAAATAGTAAAATTCTGATTCGTGAAGAGACGCGAATATTTCCAATCTCGTTCCTTTCGATCCTCCGACCTGTTCGTCTTAAGCGCGCAATCTCCGTTATACCACCTTTAAACAATGATTCTAGCAACTAGAATCATTCGCGTACTTATGAGACTAGCCCCTGCTTTCAGTTACCGATTAAAAAGACATACTATTGTTCGTTGCAAATATCAGCTATCGTTCCTCAAAACCTGAGATTCTTTGAAATATTCCTACGCTAGAGATTCAACTGTACATAATTGTTCAAGGCTACAAGTTAGTTCGATCCTCGTGATGCAATGGATAATAATTCGATCGTCTGGAAAATAATTCTGGACGAAAGAATTCTCATTTAACCCTTGACGGTCGATGATTTTGTAAATCATGTACGATATCGTAATCAGGAATGAATTCTTTTATATTTTTAATCTTGAAATTACACAGGGCCAATACATATTAAGCTGAATCGCAAATAAATATTAAGGGAGTCTTAAGGAGTTATAATATCGACATTTCTTATCAATACGATAGTGATATAATAATGTGATATAGTACAGAGTGTTTCGTAACTGATGATTCTTCGTATTTTCGAGAAAATAAATTTTGAATATGTTTCGTGAATGTCGTGTGAACACGAGTTGACAAAGCTTCAGAATTTCATTCTCTCGAACGTCGTACGAAAATCTCTCGTTCTATATTTTCAACAGATCCTTTCACATAGTATTATTCTGTACCACTGGTTATTAACCACATTAACTAACCACTGGTTATCACAGTATCAATTACCAGACCCCCTGTATAATACAGAATATTACTTCAAATATCCGTATAATGAAGCATTTCATTTTCTATAATTAATTATAATTAAGTTCGGCTGTTAAGGGTTAATACATTGTAACATAAGTGATCGTTATCGTAGAACTCCTAATTATAGGATGGAGTTAGATTAGACGTATAATGATGAACGAGGATCATCGAGCATTAATGTATTTAATTATAGAGATATTTAGCAGTTTATTTTTGTTCGGGGGATTCGTCGATGTGTGTGCAAATAAAAAGTAGAATTGTTTCTTATATTAAGGTTTATGGAAGTTTTATTCGGTGAATCAATCTTATGGACGTGAGTGTATACGCGAATATATACGTGAGTGATGATTATGAATACTATGAATAGGTTTCTTCAGATTGATTGCGTTGTTATTGGCACAACGACGAACACTGATCGTCATACGATGGCACGATTTGCTTACAATATTCTTTCCTTTCTTTTCTTCTTCTTCCTAAACCATAGAAACAGTCAATTAGAGTTATTTTTTTTAAATGTACGTACAACTCGTTTTAGATAGATAAAAGTCCAGCAGTTGGTGCTGAAGAAATTATAACAATAATTTAAAAAGTCTTCAAGCTTGGATTTTATTAATATTGTACGTTATTTAAAATCGTACAAAAAAATATAACGAATAGATAAATAATCGTTAAAAATACGTGGATAATCGTTCAAAAGATATAAAACTGTTTCTTTTCACAAAGAAAAATTATCTAAACGTACTATTTTTTTAAATAAGATTTTGTCCAATATATTCCAGTAAAAAATGTTAAAAACATTAAAGGAATCAAAAATTTAAATCTCCCTAATTTATTATTTACGTAATTAATAAATTACGTAATTATTAATTTACGTAACATTTTCGATATTATTCTACGTAATATCTTTGAATATCAAATTAGCACCAACCGCTGAACGATTCGAACGTGCGTAACGCAAGTGAAAATTAGCATTAAAATTATAAAAGCTCTTAAAAGATAATAATAAAAATTATATAGGAACACGATTTCTAAGCTCGCTCTTTTTAGAATTAAGGCTTACAAATTCTTAAACGTAAACGATAAAAATAAAAATTAATGTAGGAGAATAGAAAAATAATATGTTCCGATTTTTTCTCGTACAAAAATCGTCAGACTGATCCGCTTGTAATACTGTTACTTCTAAAAAAACACGAATCCTCCTTCGTGTTTTTTAATTGAATTATTATTAAAAATCAGATAATTATCGTTCACAGGAGTGATAGTGTTGATGTCCATTGAAGTGTGTCTTATGGTAGCAAGGCAACGACCAGAAATGTTGGTCCCTTCCGAATTCTTCGCCTTGCTTGATAGTCTGAGGAAGATTCTGGCCGACAGTTTCCGGCAAGAACAAAACCAGTGCAGCGCCAAAAAAGGACACCGTGCTGATAATGAGCATTGGAAATCCCTCCCAAATTGCAGCCTAATGAACAAATATTAATTTATATGAGCAAAGGTTAAATACCATGAAAATCTGGTCAAAGTATTTCTCATTTAAAAAGTTTCATTAGAAAGTTTCAACCAATATAGTTTCATATCTTAAGTTATTCCATCATTTTTTATTTTAAATTTCAATTTTTTGATTAAAGATCAGTTAAAGAAAAGCGTTGGTTGCAACTTCCAAAACGGGCTTTCTAGAAAGTGAGAAATATTTTGATCAGATTTTTATAATATTTAACTTCTTCAGGAAACAACCTGTTTTAAGGTAAGAAAAAAACTATTTTACATTATCATGAGAAAATTTACATGAGAGCTTTTTCATAATTTCTAATAGCGCTTATTGTATCTTTTGGAATAAATTAAAGAGAAGTTGAACGTGGATGTGCTTAGCGGTGTTTCAAAAATATTGTAACAACAATAGTAGTATAAATATTTATTTATCGAGTCAGTGATATATGGCGCCAAAGAGTGTGCAACTATTCCGAAAATATGGATGAAAGATACGCCCTGCGATCCGACTGGCGTGGGCAGAAGTTCTGCTGCATACTGAAGACCAACATTGGCTGCCATGTTCAGACAGAATCGCGACAATATTGACATTACTAATTTCGCGAGCACTGGGGAATAAATAAAAAAATACAAAATTAATCCTGGATACACAATACTTGATTGTAAGTTTAATTAAAAATATAGTCCGATCGAAGCTTAATCAAAATCAAATTAAAATTTCACACAAACTTTAAACTTCTATAAATCTCCAAATTCTAGAAAACCAACATATAGAAAATTATTGCTTCTAAAATGTGCACACCTCTTTCAATTTCGCCACTAAATTAATTCCTAATAATTCCTAAATTCTAGTTCCACCAAAATAATTATTTTCCAAGATTAATACCTTCGAAGTTGCCAAAATTCTTTTACATTCATCATCAACTTAATTTCAGATTTTTCTCAATAATACGTCATTATAATCGTTTTAATTTTACTTTAATAAACAGATCGATATATTTACTGGAATGCAGCATAAGTTCAGCGATACTGAGTACACAGGTCATTGCCATCGTGAGAAATCCGCAGAGTCTACGACCCCATCGGTCGAGCAACAGGGCGAGTAATAACCCAGCTGGAAGTTCTGTGGCACAGGCGATCGAGAACGACACGAACACCGAGCTCTGGATAAGTTTCAATGAATACACGTGATCGTCGAACGAGATCAGGGTAAAACACCTGCAAGATTGTATCGGTTATTTATGAAGGTTTTATCGCAACATGAACTCGTATCTTATACTTGCCAGAATGCAACTAGAAGAATAGTGTTTCTCGCCAACCGTGGCGTTTTGAACAGATCGAGCAGCGTCGCTGATTCTTGAATTTTGTCCGGTGCCTCCATGTTACTCTGCAAGAATTTATTTCGAGAATAATTAACGAAAGATATAATACGAGTCGTGCCTTTAGCCCTTACTCAGTTCAAAATTCATAACACACTGAAAAGAAATTTTATTTTCATTGTATTCGTCATTAATAGATAGCACGAACAGTGGTACTTTGCATTCTGTTTTATGGCATTAGTCGGCATGGCTTTTGATATCGAGATTTATTAATATAATGGGTGGTTGGTTGATTAAATACTTTTCTGATCCGAAATACAGTTGGGAACAAAACTAAGTGGATTAGTGGAGAAAATGTAAAAATTCATTTCAATCATTTGCTGAACTATCTGCATATTATTAGAAGGAAATATAATAAATAAAACTCAAGTATATGAGGCTGATACTAATTTGATTATACTTTCTTCACATCTATTTCCATTAACTATAGCAGCTTATTTTTATCCCCGATTGTACTTGTAAATTGTAAATATTTTATAATTTCTATATAAATTCCCAGATTTACTTCAAATTTTGTGCGAGATCGATATAATACCACAATGGAATCGCGACAGTCAAGTTTCATTTCATATTTCATTTTTCATCGCGTTTCATTTTTAAAACCTGTCTATGCATGTTAAAATACATTCGCGAGTCTGTGTGTTTTCGACGCGAATCAAATATATCTGTCAGCACAGATTCAAGTACTGTACCGTATGATTTCGCGTAAGCTTTCTAGAATTCTATTTGATCGAACTTACAACTAATATATCGTAAATACGCGAGTCTGGATTTCTACGATTGATCCTAGCTATTCTCCGTAGTTTCTCAACAACCTTGTCCATCATCCCGTTGGAAACGTACCATCTTGAACAGAGCAAATACGAGTGATATGGATCGATAAGTAAATTTGCATAAATCTCAAAGCGCAAGTTGAGAATTCGAATAATCGAACGATTAGAAGTTTACTTACCGGGCGCTCTCGGGAAGAATCCACGGTGTGATAGCGACAGATAACAGCGGTATGGCAGTAACGTAAGTAAAATATCTCCAGTTCGCGATATAATAGGCTATCCATGGTAAAATTGTACTGGCCACTGCGAAGTATACGCCAAAGGCGATATTCACGACCAACGTTCGTTTCGAAACAGCCATATATTCGAGAACTGTGGGATAATTGATCGTCGATGACTCTCGGAATAACTGATTATTATATCAAGATACTTAACGACGATTATTCTTTATGTTGCAGTAATAGAACATGGAAGATTTATCGAGTGAAACCCGTTATTATTAATATGGAGCAATTGATGACGAGCCGAATGAACGATACCATCAACTTAATTGTAGGATAATTGTAAGATTATAAATATAATTCCGATTTTAAATTAATCCGTTTACTCTGAAAACGTGAATTTTCCGAGTTTGAGCTGGTCCGTATAACAAAAAGCGCTACATAATACGCGTGTTTTGCTTCTAACGTATTTAAACGAATTACGTGTTGAAAATTTTGTGATAATTTTCATTTCGAACGAATATACAGAGTGGTTGGTAACTGATGGTACAAGCGGAAAGGGGGTGATTCTACGCGAAAAAAGAAGTCGAAAATATACAATAAACGTTTTTCGTTCGAGGCTTTGTTTTCGAGAAAATCGACTTTGAATTTTCGCTCGATACGCGTGCACTTTATCGCGTCTCGTTATAACGGATCTCACTGTAGATCGTTGTCTCGATGGAAGAATTAAAAAAAAAATTTGTATTCTATATTTTCGACTTCTTTCCGCTTGTACCACCAATTACCAACCACCTTGTATAACTCGATCTAAGAATATCAAGATATAACTATCCTCGACGACATGAAAATCGATGAAACGATCTTTAACAATAACAAAATCAATATATTCATCTCTGGTGGTGGCAAAAGCTCTTGAATCAAGAACTCGAACCGTATAGTTCAATCGAGTACAGCAACGTCAAAATTATCTTCGAGGAACAATTCATCAAAAATTTCTCACGCAACATCATCTTTCACGTAATAGAAACATTGACTTCATACTAACGTTATCTCTCGCGTGACTGAAACATTGGCTTATCGGTCGAACCTCTCGCACTTTCTACTTCGTAGAAGGCTTACCGATAATCAGAGGAATGTTGATACAGTTATCGAACGCCAGTCCAGTGAGAAACCTACAGACGGCGAATGACCAAAAACTATTTGCGCTGGCAGTGAAAATGGAGGCAAAGAGGGCGATACCATTGCAGAACATTAAAGCTGGGATACGACCCTTGTGATCGGCGATCCAACCGACTAGGAAACCACCGATGATGGATCCGCAGAAGAAGATGGCTTGCGCCGTTGATACGAGGTATTCTCGGTCGCATACCCAATCTAGCTAATCACCAAGGTTAAGAGTTAGTCAGCGAAAAACCAGATTCATATTTTTCAGAATATAATTTTAATCCTGCTGCGGTCTTCGAATTTTTATATCTCGATTCTGCTCGCAGTTCGATGAATGAAAGAGTTCTTTATGCTCTGAAAAAAACGTTCGCGTAAAATCGGGACGAGGAATTATCCGTACTAACAATTATCGTCTTATACTTTCTTTAAACTTAAGAAATTTACTATAACAAGGTTAGATTAGATCGGAAATGACCCAAAGAACGCAGCAGAAGTGTAAGAATTTCGAAGCATGCGATTCAGACAACGATGTGAATACTTCACCTCAGTTCCTATACTAGGATATGGAATCTGCGTAAAATTATACTCCCATTGAGTACATTTTATCGTTTTGTTTGTTTGGAAGCCCGATGAGCTCAGGCTCTTATCGCTCTTCAACAGCTCTGTGAAGTTTACGTCCTTCCGTTGACATTGTTCGTAATAAGGATAAACGTTTGTCACTGGAATCGCTATCTTAATCCTAAACATCCCATACGATAGATGATTGATCATTTTAATTATTAAAATAAGAACCAAAGTCCAGACAGAGTAATCCAAAAATATCTTGTATCTTATCGTGGAATTTTTCTACAATATTTTCTAATAATTTTCGAAATGTTCGAAAATTCGAGAAATTCCAGAAATCGCGATATCTCGCATATTTTTCACAATATTTTAAAGTCACTTTCTACGAACAATCAAAAATATCGTTCAAAGTTTAAAGGAGCTTTCGTTGCTACGTATATCTCCTTTTCTTTCTTTCCTTCATTATACATACTTTCCTCTCTTCTTCGGTGAAATTCGAGTTTACTAATTCGTCTATCCTGCACCAGTGTTCCGTGGGAATAATCGTAATGAAAAATTGCGAGAAATACAGAAACGCGTACGTCGCGCCATAAGGTAGTAACGACAATAACAACAGCCATTGATATCTCCCGTAGTCACCGACATACGGCAGAACATCATCGAAACTTTCCAATCTTGGTCTCAATCGAGTCGCTTCAGTGGGCAATATAGAGTTACTCTTCTCGTCCTTCATTTCGCTGAAACAAAATCCATCCTTGATTTCCAGGCGTAGCAGTATAAAAGTCGTATAACAAAGTTTTCAGTCTTCTAGTCTTTGAAATAAATGTCATTCGGCAGTTCCTTTGATGTTTCACATTCTGTGATTCCAATTACAATGCTCCTTTCCTCTCCCACAAACAGGAAATTATTTTCTGACAGAACGCAGGAACAATCTTACCCGTCATTCACGTTTTCCCCTTCCATAGTTCGAGCAGCAAAGTCTCAATTATGATTTTAGATTTTGAAAGGCAACGGAGATGAAAGAGGAGACCCGATATGCTGATCGAAAGACGTTCGGAAATGAACTGAAAGAACGAGCGAAGTCCGGCAACTGTTCGCTTTGTTTTCGATTCGGTTAAACGTTAAATTAAGTGTAAGTGTTTGCTCGAGTGCCGGCCAATTACTGTGCCGGGAGTCAAGTGAATCGTGACACGCGACTCGTTCAAATTGAATTGCATACGAACCACGCTCGCGAGATCATCTTTAAAAAGGGCGGATTCGGTATACGCGGCGATGTCAACGTGATATCTACATGTCTGAGGAAAGTTTCGACGAAAGAAATAGCCTCGAGTGCTGGTTAATGGTGTTCGAGTTATCGTTTGGATATCGATATTATAGATTTGCAAATGAGATAGAAGAACCGAAGGAAAGTTTGTCGACTCTGTCATATTTAATTAAATGCAGGAGAAAAATTGAATGGAATAATTTTCTGATTAATATTGTTTGTTTATTACTCGTAATCCTCTTACCCGGCGACTTAAGGCTGACTTCCGGTTACAGTGCTTAACTAAACTAAGTTTTCGATCAATATATCGAACTCTATTGGAAAATAACCGAGAAAATTTTAAGCCATCGAAGGCTAAGAATAAATGAAATAATTGAAGGTTTTTCAAACCTGTTTTAACACTAATATCAGGGATATAAGAAGATGGTACTTCTGATGTATCAACGCAATTATTTGATTATTTACCATTCGTTAAAACAGACGGTCTTAGGGACTGAGTTGGTTAATTAGATATTGAAAAATTAAGAGAACGATTTCCAAGTTAAAAGTAAAATAATATATCGATCTTTCGCAAAATTTTTATATCAAATTGTTCATTTTCGTATCAGATAGAGCAAAAGGTTAAACTGATATGTTTACTTGAAAATGGATTCAGGGAAATTAATCATTTGCCAATTAAATTTAAGCGAATACGTGAAACAATATTATCATATGGAATAAACACGGAAACGAAATAGCTGACAGAAGAACCATCGATTTCGAGACATCGATTAGAATGACTAATGTCATTGTCAGGAGCGAGAAAGTGGTCGAGTGCTCGAAATAACTGACCTGTTTGGAAAATACGACAACGAGAAACGTTCGTGTCTACGAGCCATCGTGTCTACATAATAAATACTTGCGTGTGTACGTCTACACAAATGGCGGCATTTTTAAAATCAGAAATAGAGTATATTACCCTTGATCGTCCAAACGAAACAATTGCTTATAATTACAAGACATTTGATACAGTACTTTGAGAAATCAATATGCTACAATTTGTTGGAAACATTTAGCTTGCACATAAATCACATATGAGCCAAACTCACGCGACTGATAACGTTACATTGCACTGAAACTGAGGACTCGATCGATTCTCAAAATTCCAAATACTCAGTGAACAAATACAAAGTGAAACTCCAAACTGATCGTTTCTCGTTGCTCTTTGTTCAAAATATCGATCACGATTAATCAGGCACTACCAACCACATCCACTAATATCACTGTCAGATCGATTAACAGCAAGTTATGAAATTAGTAATTAAGGGCACCCTCGATCAAACCATTTTTCTCTCTCAACGTCACACTAAATCATGTCAAATGTATCTTTCCGTTCCAAATGTCGTCGACTAACTTCCAAAGAACAAAATGTCTCAATACACTAAGTTCGATACCTTCGTGTTCTTTGTGGAGATAACCGAAGAATTTTTCCGTTATTGTAGCATTTTCGTTGCTGCTTCTTAATTTAAAAGTAAAGAAATAAAATTAGTTTGAAAAAGCAATTAAAGTAATTTACGTGGGTTTCTTTGAAGACGGCGGAAAATCGATGATAAAACGAAATAGAAATAGAAATAAAATAAAATAAAATCTGCGATTAAACGAATAATTAATACATGTTATTTTGAAAAGGAAATTGGCGATAAAATAGACGAAAAACAGTTTCTATTAAAAAGGTTATACGAATAATCAACGCAGTTTGCTTCGAAGCAAAATTAGAATTGGCAATCGAGCGAATGATTGACGATTTATTCGGAAAAGTTAGCGGAATCAATGACTAAACAAGCGAGATTTCGTTAAACACACGATTTCCTTCGTAAAGAAAGAAAAAGTAGATTTGTTGATTACACGAATAATCGCTGCAGTTTATCTCAAAGAAGAAATAGCGCGAATGGTCAAACAGGCGAGAAACAAGGTTTCTCCGGGAAAAGAAAATGAAATAGCTGATCGAGTAAATAGTAAATACAATTTACCTTGAGAAAGAAGCAGACTCGAGCGATCAACACTGTTTCCCTCGAAGAAACGCTAAAATTAATGGTCAAACAATCAAAGTAAGTAATTTTTCTCGAGGATAAAGTAGGATCAGTAGTTAAATCAACAAGATTGGTACAGCTTCCCTTCAAGAGACACTATGATCAATATTTATACAGGCAGTCACGGAATCTCCCTTTCGACTGATCCAATCATTGAGTGGAACGATTGTATTCGATGAAATTTTCCTCGAAGATGAAGCAGAGTCGCAGATCCTTACGTAAACGACCGATCAAGTTTCCACGGCAATAAACCTAAATTCCCTGGCTAATTGAAAATATAAAGGAGACACGACCACATTTCCATTTAAAGAAATGCAATTGTTAGTTAAACAACGATAGGATTTTCTTATTCGAAAAGAGAGGAGAAAAATGTCCGATGTTCACGAAGTCTTGTACAAATATGAAGGGGAAACCGGCTCGCGTATCGCTGATATAGAAGCTTGCTTAGCGAAGACGAACACGATACTCGGTGACACGTGTTTGCCAATAAAAAAGGAGAGAATCGAAGAGAAACGGAACCAAAGGAAGAAACGTTGATTGACAGTGGAACCGGCGAAACTAGAAATAGTTTGGAAAACACGATTTTCCGATCGCGAACATCGAGGACCACGTGCTCGCGTTGCCATTGATCGAACTCCATTTAGGTTTGCGGCAAATCGTCGCAACAGCGACGTTGGTAGAACAGAGACACAGAGTTCTTCTGTCTCACAAAAAGCAAGGTGCATACATATGTATTTCCTTGTTTCTCCAAAGCATAGTGGCGCCACGCCGGAAACCGGTTGTCCGAAGCCAGCCATACTTTTCAATGGTGTTGAAATGAATTGTATTGTCGTCTTGTCGCGTACTAAAATTGCGATATATGGACGGTGTTAACAATTGACGTTGAAACACAACTGATTTTTGCAATTTAAATAACGGATGTATTGAAACGAATTCAGTGGATTTTTCAGGTAAATTTGTCGTTTGTTTTACCGGGTTTGATCTTGGATCGACTTTAGTATATTTTTTATATTTAATTGAAATGGGGAATTGCGTTATGTTATTTGTTGATACTCTGTAGGTTAGAAATGTTAGCATCGTTATTTTAGAATTAATATTTACAAAAGGCATAAATGTAATTGAATTCTAAAGAGGATTAATTAAGAATGCTCAAGCTTTTTGTGAGATTCGTTTTTTCTTGCAAGCTACCTCTATAAATTAGACCTCTCCTGAAGGGACACGCAGTTTCGTCAACCGGTTTCTTCTAACAAGATTCGTAGAATTAGCTTTTTGCGAAGGGACTGATTTATGAATATTGTTTCTTCTGAAAATACTGCTTTGTTACCATAAAAAATCAAGGACAGGTTTTCGTAGTTTATATTCACCGAAATATTCACACACACAATAATTTCGAACAGTACGATTAACAAATTACTAGATATGTCTGTACAAATTTCACCTTACGCTCGAAGATACAAGCAAAGCGAAAATTAAATTTCCAAAATCAAATATCAAGAACAGTAAATAACTATATGCAGAATATTCTCCTAGCGAAAGACAGACAGTCTCTCTCTACTCACTATGTACATACGAAGAGAAAGATACACACTACATTCCAAACACATGTCCAAATACAGGAATGACCTCGTAACTTACATAACACCACAACTGAAGAAATTACACCATATAACATTGAATGTGAGGGATGTAATATGGCACATCAATTATCGAACAAAAAGTTTCATAAAATTCAAATTAAAAGAAATATGGGATCGCGAAACACACAACGGGTGTGCATAAGTTATGTACGTAACTTCCAACTTACACACATGCAATAGGTTTAGCCGTTACTGGCGTTGATAATAACAGAAGCACAGTCATGGATCCGTTACCATGTCTAGCGTTGTTTCAACGAGTTTCATTCCCACTTGATTTAGTGTCGCTCCTAACCGCTGGTTCACGCAACAGAGAAGGATAAAATGAACCACGACAGATATACAATTACATACTCACGTACTATATGGTTCAAAGTCTATAAATAATATTGTAGACGGTATAATTAGAGGCCTTCTGTACTATTTCCGCACGCAGTAACGTCCTAAACGTATACACGGAAAACTTTAAATCGTAGCACAATTGAAGCCAGAAGAAATTTTAAAGTGAGCTAAAAAATGAAAAACAAGCCGAAGATTCAAGAATAACAGAATTACACTGGAAACTCTATTTGGTGGGGGGAGGGAGGGGGGTGCGTTTGAAAATCGATCGCGTATTACGCGGTAGGTAGTAGTTGACTGATATGATTGGAGTAATAAATGTCATTACGGATTATTTGATATCACTGTAACTTTTTGAATAAAATTCAATGTCAAGATTTATTCATTATCGATACTTATCTTGTTTACAGTAGATTGCAGAATCGAGATATTCTGTTCGTAATTTTTTATGAAAATGTTCTTCGCTTTGATGAAGAATTTTTATTTTTAAAATGATATAAATGTGATATCTCGACGATATAAACGATGCTTTTCTTTATCTGTATATAAACTAAGCAACTTCTAGTTTTATAGATTTTTACACAAAGTTCGTCAAAATCATACGTAAGAAATATTTTCTTTAGATCTTGTACCGATTTACTGAATTACATATAGTAAATCATGCTAATATTTAATAACTAAATATAACTAGATATAAGTAATTATATTAAATAACAAACGGGATCACAATATTGTTTATGGGTACAGAGACCTTAGAAAAATTATGATCGTAGTCACGTAATTACATTGGCTCCTCAAGAATCCTGTCTACCTTGATAGATCATTAAGCAACGTGACTGGAATCGCATTGCGTCGTCGAAGGAAAATTTTTTATCTTTACTTTGTTGTATGAAAATGCTTTCACTGACTGTGTAGAGGTCGGACTGAGGGAAATCTGTGTTCGCTTCTGGTTTCCATAACAGTAGAACGATGGATCTTGAATAATAGATACATTTCTGTTATGTATTATAAACACGTAACTAAAGAGAATTCCATAATATTACCCAAAAACAGTTCATTCAATTTTAATTTCTGACTAGAAGAGACGAGAAATTTGCTAATGGAAAATTTTCATTTTTAAAATGCTTTACATTTATTAATACTCTTTTTTAGAAAACGATACTTATCGTACCATCTAATACTCAAAGATCAAAGCCTATCACAGTTTTCTGTTCCATCTTTTTTAAATGCTTAAAATATTAAACCTAAATTTAATATTTTTTATCATTTTATTAACACGAAATCTGTTATTAATTATTTCCTGTAATATTGTACAAATATTTCAGTCTTCATTTTGCCATACTAATACATAATGATCGTGATCTATCTTGATCATCTATCTTTTCCAAACTGATAATGTATTCCTTCATGGAATTTACCAGTTTCACTTCCTTATTGTTCATTTATTACCTAGTATCGGTAACAGATTATGTTATACGTGTTTCGTCGGCAAAACAAACAGAACTAAAGGATCTAAGAATCGCTCAGTAAGTAACAATGCGATTATGGCTGATTTCAGACAATCTGCGGCATTAAATTTTCTCACGTTGTCTCGTAACGATCGTGATTTTCCTTCTGATCCTTCAGATTAAACGTCCTTGAACATCGTTAACTAAATCATGAATTTATAACGAACCCCATTTTTCATTATTTTTTAACAAGATTCCAAAAGATATGAAAAGTAAACAAAACGGAGAGTTTATCTGAACATAATATTTATCGAATAAATCGAAATTTTATTACACGTATTTAAATATTTAAATAATCTATCATTCGAGTGTGTAATTTGTAATTATAAAATTTTATAATTCGTAAACTCGTAGAAGGCAATTAAAAACTCATGAATACACAAGTGTGTGTCACTTCATGTATGTACTTGTTGTATCGGGTATTTATGACATTCAAATAATAATATCTACATTTAGCTTTCGAAAATTAACTTGCTAATACGAAGCGTATTTACCTTCATATTTTATAATAAACTTAATTATTTCGTTAGCAATGAAACATGTGCAGAAATGTAAAAAATCGTAGACAAATATAATGTTCCTAGTTTTACTTAACTTCTTAATTTTATTTACAATGATTATTGTAACGAAGTGTCTTGAAGTGGCAATAACTCAAATTTAATCCAATTTTTACGAACACATAATCAAACTCGAATTTTATTCTTTAAGATATAGTTCATTCGAGTAACTCTGAAACGTAATTAATTAAAGCTTAGAAACGAAAGATTAAAAACATTTAATCCTCAATGGTGTATCTATTCCACTCTATATTAATGTAGTATCGGGAAGAAGGGCCCAAGAAACGTCGAGCTAACTACAGACAATGTCGCGAGAGCCGAGGCGCTGTCGGCTCCATCAATGCATTACCGGGTCCTTCAGGTAAATAGGTAAATAGCCGAAAAGACCTTCGTGACCCTGGCTACGAGCGTCTGTAAACCACGTGTGCGGTGGGCCCAGCAATAGACAATAGAGCGCTACAACGGCCCGAGAGGCAGTCGAAAAGCAGAGTGCGAGTCGAGAAGCAGAGTGCGAGTTGAGCGGAGACGGAGGTTGCGAGTGGCGTTGCCGAGAGAGTGTGGATTGCGCTGTTTTCTGTGCGTTTGGCGTGAATAGTTCAGGTTGAACAACAATCGTCTTTTTCTGTCTGATTAACATCTCTATTGTCCACTCTTTGTAAACACATTATATCACGATATTACATTAATATTAAAAAAACATACAAATCGGCGTCAAAAGATGTCAATATTTACAATCATAAAAATCGCCACGTTAAATCATCTTTTCATCTACTAATCCCACTCATAACAGCACACTCATCAAACAAACTATCAATGATCGCAAACGAGTCACAATGCCTTTCACATTTTACGTAAGCAAAAAAAGAATACAACGATCGTGATAGAAACTTTACAAGTGTCCCATTTACATATGTGCGTGTCTGTGTCAAGACTGCAATCAGTAAGATTAATCTCGTCTGTCGTCGACAACATGCTTCTCCGCAACCTTACTAGTTGGCACCGAATAATGGTACAATCATCTCGTAACATGTATGATTGATAACTCGTCACGCTAGAGGGGCATATTCATTACTCGTCGCTTCAGATTGCATCACGTTAATATTAATTAGCAACAGAAACTACGATAAAGGTCGCGAACTCTCGTATGTTGAACCTTAACATTGGGGCAGTGAACGATATTTATGGAGTAGAGATGATATAGCACTGCACGTACGTAGCTATGCGCATAGCATCGGATTCCATTGACTGTTAAGGGAATTAAAATGAGAAGAGAGAAGAATTTTCCATAACGATGCTACTAAACGGTATCGAAAAGAATCATTTCGTCGATAGTCTACAATAAAAGATTATAATACGTACTTGAGGCGGATAAGTCTCCTACGTGAAAATTACATTGAAGAAGAAGAAGAGAAAGAGAGCGATATAGAACCATGCGTTCCTTCAAGAAAAAAACCGACTAGATGAAGTAAGTAGTTCGCAAAAATATAACGTATCGTACCTTCGTGACTTTCCATACGAAAGTCGTATTCAGCTCTCCGCGGCTCACCGAATTAAAAAAAAAAAAAATCGTGTTTGTAAGTGTGCTTTAGATACCGAAAAAAACAAGTTTTAAAAATCATGTAACAAGCACATTTTTAAATCTGAGACGTTATCCTCTTTTGTTCTCCCGCCCCTGCCTTTTCTACGCCCGTCGAGATCGAATTCTCGCGATATTTTGCAATTCGTAGCTGCCTCTTTGGCACGAACAATTAATGTCACGTTTTTAGAGGATTAGACGCTGAAACTATTAAGAGCTGCTCGTCAGAATATTCCTTTTAATCTTTCACGTGATGTAAACTTCCGTGGTAATCGACTTTGAAGTTTATTATCTCGTAATCTTTTCATCGAATTTTAATTCTTTTAGGCTTAAATCTGCCGAGTTTCTGAGCACTGCGTACACATGCAAGCAAAATTTCTCTGAGAAGCGGAAAACTTCGAAATTTTTGTATTTATCTATAACGGCATTGTTTTGCATTTGTATTTGTATTTATCTAAATTTCAAGAATGTCTGAATGTTGCGAAAATTAAGACATCGATATTTTCTTGGTTGCTTGTGGTAGCTGGTATGGCAAAGTAAGTGTACGAAATTTCTGGGATCTATGGGAAAATTCTCGTTTAGCAGTTACGCGTAGGAAAACTTTCAGAAGCAATCGTAATTAAGAAATTGACAGTGGAAAAAGTAATTGGCCGATCGCGAATGGTTTTTCCACGCTTATTATAGCTTTAAATCGCGTTACATCTACAATTAGTCTTGAATTGTACCTCCGTAAAAACAAAAACATGTTTCTCCACTGTAACAGCACGAACGACTCCCACGCATACGTCGAATACTCGCTGCGATTCGAATTCCAGGTATTTGTAGCTCGACGATATTTCTCGAAACCCTCTGAAATTGGAATATTCTTCGCGCATTTCTAAGATTCTCCAAGAAGAGATTTCAAGCACTTCTAGGGAGAAATTTCTTGGAAGATTATCTCTGTACTCTTTATGAACATAACGTGAACTTGGCATTATAATATACAGCATGTTGAATGCTGGAATTATCGATTTTATATACAGATTGTTACGACCGTTCGCGGAGAGACGTTGTTGGAATAAACTGTGATTTATAACTTGTTATATCGGTGTCTTATTCAATTCAATAACGCACACAAATACAAAGGAAGGGTATTGCAGATTTATGGAGATTATGGAGAAAGATATTAAATTTGTCAATAAATGCTTTGTTACAGTTGGTACGACCGTTCGCGGAGAGATGCGGTCGCGAGGACGCGTCAGCGAGAGACGTAAATTCTCGCGACGACTATGTTAATCGACGCCGCGAAATAGTCGTTCCCCTGTTTCGGTTAAGACAACAGAGGTGGTTTAATGAATGTAACACTGTATTAACAGGTTAACATAGAAGGATATATTTTACAATAATATGATGAATATGTTACAGAAATTTGACTCGACTTTACGATATCTCTAGATAAATTCGTTTGCTCGTCAGATTTGTCGAAGTGTCACGTTTGACTCGTCAGAAGGAACTGATCCTCTTCGATTATTCCTTTGTCTCATTTGGAAGATGACCCCCACTATGCTCGGGTCACGCCACCGCTCGCGCCTATGATCACGTATGCCTCTTCTTGCGTGAAAAACGTAACGGTCAAAAATCGACGTTTCTAGAGCTCGCTGCTTGGCAACAACTATGCTCTCGTCGATACATTGTATATGATCCGACGGGCAGATAGGGCGGTCTGCCTGCGACACTGTAGGGCCGCGAGCGACGGTTAGAAAATACAGCCTGTGGTAAGCCTCGTGGCGTAACACAGATTTTACGTTAATTTTATTCGAAAGATTTAGGTCAAATTTTTCCTTCGAAGAAGATTTTTCTGTCTTCAAAAGCGATTTTCCATCATTAATCGAAATATCATTTTTGCAATGGCTTGCTAGTGGGATTACGTGTTAAAACGTTCAGCTTTAAAGAGGATTATCTCCATCTCAGCGAGACTAGGCTCTCTAAAAATTGATGAATCCTGTACAGACAATATCTATAGTAAGCAACGCGTCGTCAAAACTTCAAAATATTATTACCCCGCTTTTACGTCGCAGATGTCGACAGAAATATTAATGAGATTTCCTAAGATAATCTCATACTTATTTGTATCGTTAATTCAATCGACTAAGGAACAAGTGGTGAAGAACTATTAGCAGAATCCAGGGAAGGTTTTACTGGCAAGTTTTATTACAAAACATCTAAGAACGATTTACATCATAATAAAAATAATCGCGCTATCTCGTCGCGTGACATGCGCACGAGGTCTCTGCGATTGCTAATCGATCTACAAATACTTACACGTACGTATGTACAAAACCCGTGGCCATACACCACGTTGTCCATATTATTTTCATCTCGTTAATATATTTTGTATATTTATGATGTTATTATTTTACTAGTATAACGATTATTGCACTATATTCTATAAGATGGAGCTTTTGTACGAACAATTTCAGGAACTTTTATAACAAAGGAAAGTACTAATTTTTAACATTAACTACCCACGACAATTTACGACAATTATTTTAACCTACGTTCTTACTCTAATTTTTATTCGCTCGCCTAATGATTGAATTTTTAATCGATCATTGTTGATGAAAAATTGCGATGATAATTGCATTGCGGATCTTTATGCAAATGCATATTTTCGTGGATACAATAATACAATTGAAAGATTTGATACAATCGAAAGGACTTGGGCAAAAGTATGTTTCTATCCATTAAATATCATCGATAGTGCTGTACTTTTGGATATTTTACAAAATTACGCATTCTATAAATTTTCGTATCTTCGAATCACCCATAATTGCATAAAAATCCGCTGTTTTGTGATAATGAATATTAATGACGGTGGAATTTAAGATTCCTGGATTCAATAACTTGTCTTACTCTAATACATGTATTGCACGTTTTTGGAAGACTAAAGATTCTGTGCTCGAGATCAACGCGACAAATATTGTACTTCGTAGTGAACGTTTCGCTACAGCCTTTCGACCTCTGTGATCGAGTTTTCGCTTTTCCTCGATTTTATACTCGATCTCCGTAGCATGCTACTCCTTAAAGGTTCACCGCGAAGCGACGCTATTGTCACGTAAAATAACAAAATAAAAAAAGGAATTTGAGGTAAAAAATAAAAAAAGAAAACTTTATTTTTTTCTAACATCAATACACTTTACAATCTACTTCCGAACTCTAGGCGTGACTTTCTAAGACTGACTCTTATGATTTTACTTTCGATCGGATCCGATTACTTTCTTTTGTCATCCCTCAACATCCCCACCGTCCATGCATTTGCTAGGCGTCCGCGATCGTTGCCACGTGCTCTTTCTTCTAGAACCTTCGGTGGAAGGACCGTTGGGATGTTGATGGTTCATTAGGCACTTCAGCGATATACATTGTCGCCGAGTGCCGCCACATCTTTATCTCTATCGCCAGTCCGTCGGATTTGAAGTATGCCGGTCGTGACATACCCCCCTGGTTAGATTGATCTTGGTCCTCTAAGATCGTAGTAGAATGGAATTATTTAAATGTAGATCAAAGGATATGTTTACGCTTTTTTTTTTCAGGGATCGCTATGAATTGATTTTCTGCATGTGATGGTACAAAAGTTATTTCGTTAATCTTAAATATAGCAATTTTACAATATTTGTTAGTGTTCGAGAAGCTAATAATTTCAGAGGCGTAATCATGTTGTAGTTTTCGATCGTGAATTGGTTGGGTTTGTTTACAAAGCGTAATTCCTATCCCGTGAATTTAAGGCAACTAATTAAGGGTATTGTTACTAGTGCTAGGGTCAGCATTATCCTGAAAAAAGTACGCTTTCAATCGGTTACCATGTATCTTTCTCTTAGCATTGTCGATAGAAATAATGTAATAAGGAGTTTTCACATCGTTAATCCTGTAGGGTCCTAACCATTCAATGTCCAACTCATCTCTTTTATGGTCGTTGTGAATTAAAACAAAGTCTCCTTTCCTAAACACAGTCTGAGTTTTAACAATCTTTCTTTCTTGGTCTCGCTTGTATCGTTGCTTATTCTGAATAAGTGTTTTGTGAGCTGTTTCCCAATATTTATTCAACTGTTTTTGCCAAAGTGAGTACATATCATCATAGGTAAGTGTGGGAAATTTGGATATTGCGGAAGGTAAGTTAGCTTTTCGCCCAAAGGTCAATTCAAAGGGAGAGAATCCTGTTCCTTCATGTTTCGCGGTGTTGTACCCTAAACAAATGAAATTAAGTACTTCATCCCATTCTTTGTTATTGTCGTGTAATGCAGTACGAATTAAATCTTTAACTGAGGCATGCGTTCTTTCGAGGGATCCGTTACTTTGTGGGTGAAATGAAGTTGTTTTGATGTGTTTGATTTTAAAAGCTTCATCAAATTTCGTCATTAAATCACTAACAAAATTTTGTCCCTGATTTGTTAGGATCGTTTTTGGTACCGAAAATATGTAAATATAGTGTTCAATGAGCGCGTTAATTATGGATTCAGTTCGTTGCGTTTTAAGGGGAACTAGTATCAGATATTTCGTAAGTTCATCGTGTATTGAAAGTATGTATTGGTTTCCGCGTTTGGTTTTCGTCATCGGTCCTATGATGTCCATAGCGATTTTGTCGTTAGGGTTAAGTGGAGTGTCTGAGATTTGTGGGGATTCTTTGGGTCTGATACGTGTTAGTTTCTCCTTTCGACACGTGTCGCATGTTTTCACAAAGTTTTCTACTCTTTCTAAAAGTCCGGAAATTTTGAATTTATCCTTGATCCGTTGATACGTTTTCTGTATCCCTAAATGTCCTACGGTGTCGTTATGGTTTTCCTTTATTGCTTGTATTATTTCGTTTTCGTCTAGTTTTAAGATGGGCTTAGGTGCATAAGTAATTTTCTTGTACGTGTCGTTAAAATATATTAGCATGAGTTTAATCTGTGTTTTCTCTAATTCAGTGAAGTCGTTACTTCCTACGCCGATTTTTGTTGTATCTTTAAGAATTTTGTAAAGTCTTCTGATCCAAAGTGTCTCGTCGTATTCTCCTAAGTCGTTTCGAGTTAATTGGTAAAATGTTTGGTCATTTGGTTTAATTTCTAAGAGTTTCGGATTCTCGTTGTTGTCTTTCCATGCGTTGAATGAATTAGTGTGATCAATTACTAGGTCGAGGTTAACTACTTCGTCGCGAGTTACTGCGTGAACTCTAGATAAAGCGTCTGCAGCTGTGTTATCTTTACCCTTTGTATATTCGATTTCATAGTCATATTCTTCGTGTCTAAGTCTCCAACGAATCAGTCTGCTAGAAGGGTCTTTGCAATTGCGTAGCCACTTAAGAGCTTGGTGGTCGGTTCGAATAATGAAGCGTCGTCCTAACAAATATTGTCTTAATCTTTTCACGGCCCATACGATGGCTAAGAGTTCCTTTTCTGTCGTGGTATATTTTCGTTCGGGTGGATTCAGTGTTCTTGAAATGTAACAACAAGGATGACCGTCTTGCGACAGTATTGCTCCTAGTCCTTCGTTACTTGCGTCGGTAGTTAAGGTAAAGGTTTTGTTAAAGTCTGGATAAGCTAATATTGGGAAATTACAGAGTTTGTCTTTTAAAGTATCAAAGCTAATCTGGCGTTTGTCAGTCCAATGGAATGGTGTGTCCTTTTTTGTTAAGTCTGTAAGGCTTTTCGCGATTTTGGAAAAGTTTCGAATAAATTTGCGATAATAACCTGCTAAACCTAAGAATGATTTCACGTCCGTGGCATTGCGGGGTAATCGAAAGTGTTTTACAGCGTCTAATTTCTTGGGGTTTGGTTTGACTCCTTCGGATGAAACTACATGGCCTAAGTATTCTAATTCCGGTTTTACGAATTCACATTTGTCCGGTTACAATTTAAGTCCTAATTCTCTGAGTCTCTGAAATATTATCGCGAGGTTTTCGTTATGTTCTTGAATCGTTTTTCCGAATATCACTATGTCATCCAAATAAACAAAGCAGTATTTTCCTACAAGTCCAGCTAAGGCTCTGTCCATTAATCTTTGAAAGGTAGCGGGTGCGGTTTTAAGTCCGAATGGCATTCGATTGAAATGAAAATGCCCTTGCGGTGTCGAAAAAGCGGTATATTTTTTAGATTTCTCGTTCATTGGAATTTGATGGAATCCTGAGGATAAATCAAGCGCCGAAAAGAATTTTGCGTTTCCTAGTTGTGTTAAAATGTCGTCTATATCAGGTAAAGGGTAAGCGTCTTGTTCTGTGAGTTCATTTAGTTTCCTGAAATCGATAACTATCCTCCATTTCCGTTTTCCTGAGGCGTCTAATTTTTTCGGAACTACCCATACCGGAGAGTTATAAGGGGATTCGGATTCTTCTATAATATTTTTCTTCAACATGTCTCCTATTTGTCGCGAAATCTCGTCACGGTGACATTCCGGTGGTTTATACGATCGTGTGTTAATAATTTTGTCTTTGGTTAACGAAATTGTGTGCTGAGTTAAATTAGTACAGGGTAAAAGATCGGTTTCTAAATTAAAGATGTCAATATAATGAAGGATAATCTTTTCGATGGATTCACGGATTGGTTTTTCAATGTGATCTGTTCTCACTAGGCTTTTTAGTTTTGATGCGTTGGAAAAGTCATGAGAATTTTGAATATTGCTAGAAATTTCAACGTTTTGCTCACCAGTGTTGATAAAACATACTTTAGTTGGTTTGCCTTCCAAATAGATTGTTTGAACTCTGTTTTCTCCAGGAGTCAAATGTATTGGTTTCTGAAATAAAATGGTTTTGTCGTTTAATTGGATTTTGTCATTGGATATTGAATAGTTATACTTCTCTAAACATGGTAGCCCAATGATTCCGTCTTCGATAATAGGGAAATTGTTCGGTACTATGTGAAAAATGTGATTTTGTCCAAAAATTCGTTTCGTTATGTATTCGTTAGTTTCGTATTTGTCTCGTCCCATAGAAAATTTTTTTTTAGGCCCTATTTGTATCGCGTTGACAGTTTTGTTACGTTTCACCAGGTTTATCCCTGCTCCTGTGTCGACCAGAAATACTCGCTCTTCGGTTCGGGTTGACAAAGATATTGCGAGTAATCTTCCCGTGGCGATGTTGACTCGTATGTCTCGTACGGTTCGTCCATCTCCTGGTTCGATGTTGTTTCTTGTATTTCGTCCCATTCCTGGACTGCCTGAATCCTTGCGGGTGGTCGATCGCGCTGGCTCGGTGGTAGAAAATTTTGACACTTGTTGGCAATGTGTCCCAGCTTTTCGCACTTGAAGCACTTCATCTGCACGCGTTTAGCAGGTGATCTATTTTCTACTTGGTTAAATGTAGCAGGTTTCTGAGCTACTGGCGTGTTAGGCGATCTTGATGGTACATTAGATCGTCTTACCTGCATATGCTGGTTGTCGGGGCGATTACTAACCGAAGGTAAGCGATTACATGACCAATTAGGTTGTCGTTCTTCTCGCAAGTAGCGTTCTACATCGGCTGCCTTTTTTTCAGCTTCCGGAAGATTCAAGGGTTCACTGCTTAATAGTATTCGCCCTATGTCGCGTCTGAGTCCCTCTTTAGGTACACACGAACAGTCTTCTTCGTGATTTCTTCAGTCATAATTTTACGTGTTAGTGGTTGTGGGTACTCATTGGTTACTGCGTACAGCAAACGGTTGAGTATTCTTCTAAACCGAATCTTAAAACTTTGCACTGATTCCTCGCGTCCCTGTCTCAACTCTCGTAATTGTTCTTGGTACTCATCCGAAGTCACTTGTGCTGCTAAGTTATTTCTCAGTGCGTCGTACAGATCACCGTAACACTCAATAGGAATGTTGCGAACACTTTGGGCTGCTTTCCCCACGATTTTTTCCACTTTTATTGCTTTTAGCAATAGATCTTGCTCCATACAGCGATCCTTAATACTTCTCACTTCTTTGATGAAGTCTTCAACTCCTACATCATCATCTCCGTTGAGCGTTGGGATGTAGCGTATTGCATCCTTAGCTCGTAGAGTGGGAGGAGCGGGCGGAAAATAGCCTCTTTCTTCCACCTCGGGCTGTTCGATGTCGAGGTGGACAGGTGGGGTGTCTGGAGCTGCTAACCCTGACAGTTTGCGTGCTTTTGCCATATTCATGGTGCGATTGATTGCTGTCGACGCACTTTCAATGTCTTCGGTGATAATGGAAGCAAATTCATCGGTCGCAGGGGATCCGAACCCAGTCCGTAGCGCTGCGACGGTTTTCCCGAGATTCTCGATTTCTGGTGCCCTGTGTCTGTTCTCTTCGTCATTTTGCATAGACAAACGTAACATTTCCTCTCGTAAAAGGACAATGTTCTCGTTCTGTTTTTGAATACTGTCCCATATTGCCCGCAACATTGGGTCAGTTGAGGTTGAAGTTTGAGATTCGTTTGCCTTAGACATTATTGCGCTGATTTATAATTTTCAGACGAAGACGAGTCTTGGCTACTGAAGCTAAATTTTCTTTCACGGTAACGTACAAAGGAATTCAGTTTACCTTTTATTGTTACTTCACTTGGTTCGTGATAGTTACTTTGTTGTTGCGGATGACCGTAGTCCCAAATAATTCGATCTTCCGTAGATGATGAATGTCTTTTGGTTTCCGAACAAACACTTTTCACTATCCTGGCAGGATCACCAAAATGTCACGTAAAATAACAAAATAAAAAAAGGAATTTGAGGTAAAAAATAAAAAAGAAAACTTTATTTTTTTTCTAACATCAATACACTTTACAATCTACCTCCGAACTCTAGGCGTGACTTTCTAAGACTGACTCTTATGATTTTACTTTCGATCGGATCCGATTACTTTCTTTTGTCATCCCTCAACATTCCCACCGTCCATGCATTTGCTAGGCGTCCGCGATCGTTGCCACGTGCTCTTTCTTCTAGAACCTTCGGCGGAAGGACCGTTGGGATGTTGATGGTTCATTAGACACTTCAGCGATATTGCTGCCGATTGTCGCCGAGTGCCGCCACATCTTTATCTCTATCGTCAGTCCGTCGGATTTGAAGTATGCCGGTCGTGACACTCTCATCGAATTCCTCGCACTGCATCTAGAAAATGATCGGAACATGGCGACCGGTGGTGTCTCCTCGTCCTCGCGTTTCCTGTCAAAACATTGCGTTTAAAAATATTGAATCCAATCGCTTAAAGATTTGAATAACTTCCCAACTCGATCCTTCTCTTCTGTTCAAAAGATTTAAACGCATTTGAAGAAAGAAGATAGTCCAGTTTTCTTTTGAGAGATTTAACAGATTTTAAGAAGGAAGTAATGCGAAAGCATACGAAGATGTAGAGCTAACAGAATGCTTGAGAATCTTGAACTTCGAGCTTGAAGATCTGTGAATATCTTTGAAAAAAGGAGACCGAAAGTTCCTTTATGTGATTTTACCTTCCGATACAAGGTACATCCCACATCTTCTGATCTTTTCCAAAATCTTCGCTGTCCTGCAGCGTCTGCGGAAGATCCTTATTCAATGTTTCCGGCAAAAAGAGAGTCAGAAGACCGCCCATAATTCCGAGTGTGCCCAGCACAAGAAGAGGTAGGAACGAGGACACAACATTGAGATAGACTACGAAGGGTGCGAGGATACTAGCAACGTATCCCATTATATGTATCAAAGCTACACCCTGAGCTCTAACCACAGTTGGTAATACTTCAGCCGCATATCGGAGACCGATATTGTATGAAATGTTTATCCAAAATCTACCGAGAATTGCCAGAGAAGCTGTATATATACCTGAAAAAAAATTTTAGCATTAGTTTTTAATTCTAATTTTTTATGAAATAATTTTAGAAAATTTTAAGGAATAAAAAGGGAAGAAATTATTTTATCTGTCTGTAATTTGTCTGGTTGTCTGCAATAGTTGATACAAGCATTTGCTAAGCTTAATATAAGCGTGCTTAGCTCTAAACTAAGCACAAGCAATAAGCTTCTTATCTATAAAACGTTAATCTAGCCAATTTGAATCTAAGGGATTGTATTATGGATTACGGCTACTGAAAGCCATATAGCACTGCTGGAGCGCTGAAGCCCATCATTTTGAGGACTATTGCCAACGCCCCTTGATATATGCGGAAATACGAAGCGATCTTATGATCAAAGCAGTAGAAGGGGAAATAAAATATCTATACAACGGATACATGAGAGGGCTTGGAAACTATTCTAGCAATGTAGCAAATAATCTACAAGCATTTGCATGTTATAAATATTCCAAAATATACATTTTCTTCCTTTCAAAAAGCACAATGCTATACGAATGAAAAATATTCGTCTGATTAAGTCAAAATGATCGACTTAGGTTATTTAGATTGATCAGTAATATAGAAGGGTGAATATATAAAAACGAAATGTACGAACTATTGGAAACGGCAGAAGCCCAGATGCTGAAGATACCAGAAATGACGAGGGAACCACACGCCAGCCATCTTCTGCCCCATCGATCAAGAACGAGCGTGAGGAACGTGTCAGCAGGCAGCTCGGTTGCTGCAGCAATCGTGAACGTAACAAACACGTCCAGGCCTAAATTATCGACGTTTCGTACGTGACCATCGAACACCAAAGAAATCGCCATCCTATATTTCGTAAAACAATTTCATATGATAAAGAAAAGCACGCTATCATATTTCATGTGAGAAGCAAATTCCTTGCTTCAGAAATGAAGTATTTTTAGACAAAAGATATAAAACTGTTCGTGAGATTTTTACAAGATACAATTCCGATTTTACGTCAATCTATTTGATATCTGTTTAATAGCGATACGAACCAAATAACAATAAATAGAATCGTGATATTTCGTAGTCGTGGCGTTCTAAATAGATCCAACACGGAGTACGTTTTGTCTGCTTCCTCCTCTTTGCAGATTCTGGCACAGGTTTCCTGTTATTAGCAAATTTTTAACTAGTTAATGTCGTTTGTCTGTTTTTCTTACAAATTTATGTGAATCTGTTATGTGTACAAAGATTACGATAAAATCCGGAAGAAAGTTTATGTTATATTTGTATGAGACGATCCTTTCGAAATAGTTTACTTGGACGTTCGCAAATTTTTTCATTTTACTTTATAAAACATCAAACCTCTGAAAGTCGATTATCTCCTTATATCGTACATTAATGTTAATATTGCCATGATCTATTCATAGACTGAGCAGTTTCCAAATGTTTAATCTATTTGTATAAAAATTTTCAAAGATAAAAACAATATACAAATTCAATAAATAACATTACAGAAATAGACAATAACAGACAATAACAGAAATTGACAGCAATTTATCGCTGACAATTTAGGTGATGAATAAGATATAAAATTACTAGGTTGTAAACAAATTTTCATTACGTAAAAGACCCAATTAGACTTCTATTCAAAGAAAATGATTATATGATATGCTTAAAGGCATATAAATTGGTATTTATAGAACGCACATAAAGCAGGAAAGATCATAAAAGTAGAAAATACGGAAAAGATTGCGGTAATCGGTTTATTTACCCGGAATCGTCTATAGATGTCATCGGGCACCTTGGTGCCGTTGATTCGCTCGAATTTACCAAGGATTTTAATGGCCCTGTCTGTCTGACCTTGGCTGACCAGCCATCGAGCGCTTTCCGGTATCAACCATGGCTACCTACGGCTAGAACAAGAGGAACTGAGGTGATAATACAGGTCATCCTCCAGTCGGCCAAATAATAGGCGATCCAGGGTAGAATGCAAGTTGCAAATGTGAAGAATATTGCGATCGACATATTCGCCACGAATGTCATCCGCTTTGGTCCAACGTATTCTAATACTGGAATAAAAAACATAATATTTAGAAGAATCATCTATGAAAGAAATATTCTGTGAATAAAGAATGGAACAATATATTAGGTTGTCGCAGAAATTTCTTTCGTCTCGTAAGGAGATAATAGACGCATACTATTTTTTGTTTTATATTATTTTATTGAATTATATTCATTGGGACAAAATAGATCATACGTAATTCAATAAAATAATATAAAACGAAAGAAACTTTTGGGGCAACTTAACGCAATATGAAGAAGAAAAATTTGAGTTACAAATATATAAAAAGTAGATATACAATATATAGATTAATTTAACAAACGTGTTTAGTTCTAAGATTAAATCGTGTTTAGATCTAATAACAAGGACTTTAATAATTTCCCGATGATTGTTCAAGCCCATTTAAATTTCCGTAAGTGTTTCGATACTTATCGACAAGAATACGTTTCTATTTACGAATTATACAGGGTGGTTGGTAACTGGTGGTACACGCGGCAAGGGGATGATTCTACGTGAAAAAAGAAGTCGAAAATATAGAATAAAAATTTTTCGTTTGAGGCTTTGTTTTCGAGAAAATCGACTTTGAATTTTCGCTCGGTACGCGTGCACTTTATCACGTCTCGTTATAACGGATCTCACTGTAGATCGTTGTCTCAATTGACGTTATTTTTAAAATTTTTAAAATTTTTAAATTTTTAAATTTTTAAATTTTTAAATTTTTAAATTTTTAAATTTTTAAATTTTTAAATTTTTATTCTATATTTTCGACTTCCTTTTTCGCGTAGAATCACCCCCTTTCCGCTTGTACCACCAATTACCAATCACCCTGTATTTCTTAAAGATACAAAAGGTAGAATCACGCATAACTAGCAATATCATAAATTAATTGTGAATAAACGGATCGTTAGAGTCAAAGGATCATTTACATAATTCAAACACGAGCGTGTGTTACCTTGTTAAGCTATTTATGGTAGATATTGAAAGATCGATAAGCCTGAGATACATATTTATGTCGAAATGA